>NC_056569.1:13429766-13454687 GCF_013358625.1 Macadamia integrifolia
CATACAAGCAAATGAGAAGCCCACAGTTGGTGCAGATTGACATAACTATAAGAAACTGAAGTCCCCACATAATCAATTAGATAGATGTTACAAGTAAGAGAGCACAATGCATGAAAAAAATGCCTAATGAATCTTCAGGAAAGTATCTATTGTGCACATTGGAAATTTCAAATTCTTTTAATGTTCCATTTCAACCAAATACGGCTATCATCTACCACGCTCCAGATCCTTGACTGGAAAAGAGGTGAGGTAGGGGTTGGGTGCGGAGAAGCTGTTTGTGATGCAAAAACTACACTCATTAGGCAGGAAAAGAATATTGCCAGCACACTTGCTCTTTAGATGATATCTAGAACTCAGTAAAATAGAGGTCTGACCGTTTCTTTTACAACATGAAACCCAGCAAGCATGGTAGATCCACAACGCACCTCCAATATTAACTACAAATGTTTCCAACTAGGATTGCATGTCCAAACCTGGAATATATTCAGCCAAGCTCCAATAGTTGCAGCAGGATGAGGAACAGGCCTCCTAAACATGACAAGCAGCTTCAGTGCATCTGCCCTGATCTCCATGATATTGTTCTGTACCACAAGATAAATACTTCAACATAACCATCATAAGAAAATACTGTGGTACCACCATAGATTAAAAATGAAAAATAAAAATTCTACTAACCAAGGCAGCAAAGGAAAATGCAAGGGGGAATGCACTAGCAAACATCATGATCATTCCAAACTGCAATGTCAACTCCAGAAAGTCTGCCATGGATGTCAGATTTCAAATCAGCCAGAGAAATCAGAGATTCCAAACAACCTGAAAGTTTCAAAATTTTGGTCCATTACCATCGAATAAACCATCTTCAATTTCTTCCCCAATGCTGGCAGAGTAAACAGGTTTTAGATACTCTTTTTCTACTCTAGAAGCCAGACGTATCTTTCCTGTTGATGATCCACTCTCGTGTTTTTTCTTGCTTTGTGACATAGGAGACAATCAAATGTGTTCTAGTAATTGATATGTAAGATAAACCCAATAGATTCTCCAATTCCCACAATGGAATCCTATCGCAAACATCAAGGAATGCTAACAAATTGGAAAAGCATTAAGGAGCTTACCGAACAGCTGTATATTTTCTATATTTGTATTTGAGGTATGGAACTGCATTCTCCAATAGATTTTGCAACACCTGTGGAAATGACATCCAATGTCAAAGGTATACTAAGCCAACAAGAGAAAAAAAAAATCAGAACACACAAGAAAACTTAGTCGTTTCCTTTACCTGAGAGACAATCAGACGTTGAATCAAGACTTGGCGGAGGGTCATGATGTTGCGGTGCAAAAGGGCATGATAAAACAGACCAATATATGATTGCATAAAATATAGACCAAAAACCTGGGAAGAGGAGGTAAAGTTTCACAATCAGGTACTGCACCCATTAAAAAGACACCCCAAATGAGTCATCCTCATTCATTATGTTACCTTGTAGACCAAGCTATCAGCCCTATATTCAGTGCTTTTGTTATTTTCATATTTAATGAGCTTCACTGAAACCTTGCCCCCAATCTTTGTGAAATACTGAATTGCAAAAAGATACAAAGCCGTAAGCCCAAACCTGAAAGACCAAAAAAAAAGTACATGAATGTCACCATAGAACTTTATGAAAAATCACCCAACAGCATAAACCAAAATAAACAGAAAAATTTCCACTACTGCAAGAAAAGAACAGAACCATTGGTTGCCCCATACAGCCTGATCATAAAAGGTTAAACTAAAGTGGCAATAACATTTAAATAGAGACTGGTATACACATGTAAACAGAACCAAAACTCCTCGTGAAATTCTTGCATGCATATAACCTCTTACAGTAAAATAGTTCTGATTCACTACAGAGAAACTAGATTAAATCATACAAGTAAAATCAGTGAAAAAATCATATCAACGTGTGTAAGCTTGGGAATAGCATCTGCAAAAATTTCATAATGAAAGCTTATAAAGTACAAAAGCAAATTCTACACTCCTGGAACGACAAGTCAAGCACATAAAAGTACAAAAGGCAGTTCTATATTTATGTAAAAACCATGTCAAAGGAGAATGAAGAAACAGATTGGCTTCTATTAGTTAGAGCATCAAAAGTTATCTGAACATACAGCTAGCTGGTAGGCAAAGTAGAACCCCTCCCCCACCCCCACCCCCACCCCCAAAAAAAATTTGACAAAGCATAAAATACCATTAGTGATGAAAAATCAAAACCTAAAACCAAAAGTACATCGTAATCAGTGATGATAAAACAAAAGACTGTGTTAGAAGTCATTGACATGAGAGGGAGAGGAGTTGTAAGTCGTAACTTGCTCCTTCATGCAAGTCACAACTCCCTTTCCAAGGGCTGTTTTGGTCTAATCCTTGTGGACTTAGGTACATTGTTTTTGTTTCCTTTCTTGAGACTTCTATTCCAAGTAGGATTGCTCTAATAGTTCTATATTTGAATGGAGTAGGGCAGTCCCAATCTAATCGATTGTGACTCCGCAGTTGTACCATCATCTCTCTCCTTCTCTTCTCTCTTTACAGACTGAAAGTGCATATCAGGGAGGTAATGCCAGAGACAGAAATGGTAGGACCGATCCCAGTATCCAGGAAGAAAATCCACTGTGAAGGAATATGATGTTTAAACATGATAAACATCAAATAGAGTAAGATAGCCAGCAGAAAAAGATGCCCCCACCCGCTCCCCCCCCCAAAAAAAAAAATCATTTCCCTAAGGCTCCGTTTGTTTCAAACTTAAAAAGTTTTACAGGATTTCTTAAAAACCAATAAAGAATTGCATAAGGATTAAGAAAGATTGGAGAATATTTTACTGAAATGCAATACAAGAAGTTGGAAAACAACTTCCATTTTACATTTCAGCATGTTGTTTTCCAAAAAAAGTAGCAATATCGTTATCACTGAGAGACTTGGCACCCATGGAGGAATCCACTCCCATCATATGGCTGGATTCTTTCCCTCATTCAACCATGTTAAACATGTTTCCTTGTCACTCCCACTAAATCAACTCAGCCTGATCCCAACTAGATGGGATTGGATACATGGATCTTCTTTCTCCAATCAGCTCTATTCAAAGGCATACGTGTTCCTAACCCTAAGCTATGCATGTATTTCCTCACCACTCTTGCCATGACACTAAATCAACTCAGACTTGACAGCCAGAACAAATTGCATAGAGTAGGAAAGTTACGCCATAAACTGGACATTGTCTGATTGACCGAGTGACCAAATAGAAAAATTGATCTACATTTTAAGATATTTTGACAAAAGAATAGTTTGACTGACCGGGTTATCTGAAGGACGAAAAGAAGTGTTTGGTCTACAGTGTTGGTTGCCTCGGCCTCCGAATCTACATTTTTACTAGATTCATATTTGTTCTATAGAACCTGCCATCAAATCATAGACATGCTGGCCCATCTAGCAGTGGGGACTGTGTGGACCAACAGTTGAACTTAATCAGGATTTTACAATCAGAAAATAACCTGCGTGCATTATAATATCCATTGCAATTGTCAGATCAGATGTTAGAATACTTGTCTCAGTTGGAGGTCCATGGACCATACCATGGGATCATGTCATGTACGGCTAAGTAGGAGATGGTTTAGTATATTTTCACTTTCTTGTCTCTTTAGTTTCCTGTTACGATTAGGATTTAGAATTCTAATCAGATTACGTTTATCCTCCTTTGCTCTGTTATGATCTTTTAGGCATTGAAGAGGTCGCCTATCTTCATCAACACTTTCAGATGAAGGACCTAGAAGTCCTCAAGTATTTTCTAGGAATTGAAGTTGATTGTAGCGAGAAAGGTATCAGTTTGTCTTAGAGAAAGTATGTTTGGATCCTCTCTCTGAAATAGGTAGGCTGGGTTGTAAACCTATTGACAACTCTATGGATCAAAATCTGAAACTTGGTGTGCATGATGGTGAAGGCTTTGAGGATAAACATCAACATAGAAGGCTTGTTGGGAAGCTACTTTATTTGATTCACTCGTCCAGATATTTCCTTTCCCGTTGGAGTCATTCATCAATTCATAAAGAATCATAAACGTGTTCATTGGGATGCTGCTTGTCATCTTTTGAGGCATCTTAAGAGTGCTCCTGGCAAAGGTCTTATTTACCATTGTCATAGTCGCACGGAGGTTGTTAGGGAATTTTGATGTTGATTCGGTTGGCATCGCCGATGATTGTCAATCCACCACTGGATATTATACTGAGTATAGAGCTATGACTCATATTATAGCTGAGTTGATGTGGTTGAAGTCTCAGATACAATAGTTGGGGCTCTCATTCCTCAACCAATGAAGATGCATTATGAAACTAAGCCACAATTTATATTGCTAGCAATCTAGCTTTTCATGAACGAACAAAGCATATTGAGGTTGATTGTCATTTTGTGATGTTCCCAGGTTGACATTGAGAGGGGGTGAATACCTCGCTACCACAAAATGGCCAAGAGTACCAAGATAGTGCACACCCATTCTGTCATCACCATGCACTTCAAAATATCCAAATAAATGCAATTACAATGGACAACCAATTTTAACGTGGCTTCGAGTGTCAGAGTAATGCTCAAAGGGGGCTCAACGTCTACTCAATCACTAGTGATTTTTAGTCACTACAATGACTCAAGAACAACTTATCCTGCTTCACACTTGCCTACACAAGTGGAAGAGTTACAACCACAAATGGTGAGTTCTAGCTGCAACGACAACTCAGGAGCACCCTCTCCTCCTTCAACCCTTGATGTTACAAGGGCGAGGACTACAATCCCAAACCCTAGACAAGCCCCACTTCCTTGGTTTACAATGTAAGAACATAAAATCAAATCCCCCCAATTACATTCAAGGTCTAAGTCTTTCACCAATAACCACAACCTAGAACAATAAAATTTGGGACTTGCGATGCGGATTACTTCAACCTATGTAATTCCATTGATGAATGCTTCCTCTGATGCATAGAATCAAACCAAATCCGCTACATGCATCAATGCAATCATCTCAAACATCAAAACCATTTCTACCACAAATGAGGGTTTTGCAAATTCAGATTGCCTCTCCCTATGCAATCCCACCATGTTTTGTCTCTCTGATGCGAAAATGGAAGCTTGAACGTGCAAGCTTTGTAACTCAGGAAGATTCGTTTCCTACTTTGCTAGCTAGTGGTCAAGTTAGTAGTTAGTAGTTAGTAGTTTCCTTTTTATATGTAAGGCAAAGGAATTAGAAGCTATTTCTTAGGTCACTTTAGGAAGTTAGAATCAGTCCATTAGTTTCCTTTTTTGTTGTCTTTGTGTCAAAGCAAAGTAAGGTTATTTAAAGCCCGCCAATTATAATAGAAAGACAGATTTTAGATAAACAAAAAAAGATGGTTTATGCTATTGTGCTGTGGGATGCAATTGGGTGAGATGCCCAAAACCTAACCTTCTTCTTCCCCCTTCTCAACCATCTATCAAATTCTCTTTTATTCTTTCTTATTTTCTGTTTTAGCCTTTGTGAGAGAGTGTTTTCAGAGTTGTTTGAAGACTTGAAGCTCTCTACACATGCTGATCAGAAGAAACACACACACAACCTATTGATTCTCAGTTATAAGGTTATCCTGAGAAGAATGTTCAGGTACATAACTTCCAGACCAGGTCTCTAATCACTGCCAGATTTTGAGGGTTTTTTGAGGACCATAGGAGGACCTCTTGATCCAAATTTGATGATCATTCGTCATTCCAACCCTAGTTCTTGAAGAATCACCAAAAGTTTCCTTTTTCTTGCAACCAGCACTTCTCTTAATCCATCCGACAGAATCTGCTCAAATTTTTATAGCTTGTTTCTTCATATAGGATCTCCAATCGATCCAAAATTCAGCTTCATCTGTGTTGTGGTTTGTGAGTAATCAACATCTTCTCTATTCATCCAGAATTTCAGATCCTGCCTGGGATTATGATCACTTGTAATTCTAGTCTTACATTACAGGGGGTAAGGCTGCGTTCATTTGCCCCTCCCAAACCCTGCAGTAGCGGGAGCCGCACTGGGTTGCTTTTTTTCTTTTTCTTTTTCTTTTTTTCATTTTTTTTTTTTTTTTTTTTTTAATTCTGCACCTGTACCTTCAATACGACAAATTTCACAGAATCAATTAATCTCAAATCTCCTTCATGTCCAATATAAGCAAAAGTAGAAATCCCCACATAATGCATGAACTTTAATTTCTTGAAATAGAAAGCTGGAATTTAGAACAAATGCATCTAAGATATTCCAATTTGCTAATCACAAGTTTGCTTCCAATAATATTAACGATTACTACTACCTCAGCACTTTCATGTGATATACCAGTGTCTTTATTAACTCCTAAACCAGTTTGACTTCAGAAATAGACCAACTCCACAAGCCATCGACATATGATAGTGAAGAATTAGGGAGAATGTGACTTGTGTCTGAGCTTGACACAAGCCTCTCTATTTCTAATGAAAATAAAACACTAAAGGGAAAGGGCTTAAGGGTCTATTTGGATAAAAGCCCTAAAACGCATCAACAAATAATTCATTATTACAACACTCCCCCTCAAGTTGTTGCATGGATATCACACATGCCCAACTTGCATATGATTAGAATAAAAACTTTACTACTAAGTCCCTTTGTAAGAATATCTGAATATCTACTAGCTGATCTTCACTTCTTACAGAATGCATATGAGGCTTTGCTCCAACTTCTCCTTGCTAAAATGCCTGTCAATCTAAATATATCTGGTGCAATCATGTTGAACCAAATTATGTGCAATGCTAGTAGCTGATTTATTGTCACAGTACATCAACATTGACAACTGAATAGACATTCCAAGATCCTGAAGGAGACCTTGTGGCCAAAGTAACACACAAATACCTTGCGCCATCGCTCGAAGCCTCGAAACTCGGATTTTACACTAGATCTAGCCATAATTGATTGTTTCTTGCTACGCCATGTAACCAGGTTGCCACCAAAATATGTATAGTAACCTGTAGTAAAACGACGATCATCTGGAGAACCAGCCCAATCGGCATTAGTATACGCCTCGACCCTCATGTGATCAGAAGTGGAGAATAAGATACCATTTTACCTGGGGCTGTCTTCAAGTGCTGAAGCATATGGAACACAACTTCTATATGAGAGTAAGGATCGTGCATATACTGACTCACCAAGCTAACTGCATGAGCTACTCTAGGCGAGTATGGGATAAATAGATGAGTCTTCCAACCAACCTTTGATATCGACCCTTATCAATCGGTTCACTCTCCATGCTTTTGAGATGGGAGTTTGCCTCAACAGGAGTATCTGAAGGCTTACACCCTAGCATGCCAGTCTCAGAAAGAAGATCTAAAGTATATTTCCACTGGGAGAGAACAATATCCGTAATAGACCATGCCACCTCAATCCCAAGAAAGTATTTCAGCTTCCTAAGGTCTTTAATCGCAAACTCCTAACCAAGATAATCCTTGAGCTTAGAGATCTCATCTGCAGCATTGTTAATAACAACAATATCGTCCACATACACAATCATAATAGTAACCTAGTCACCCACCCTTTTAATGAACAGGGTATGATCAACATTATTCTGAGTGAAGCCAACTACTATCATAGCCTTGTGGAACCGACCAAACCATGACCTAGGAGATTATTTAAAACCATAGAGAGCCCTTTTCAGTTTGCATAGCCTTGGGTTTCCGAATTTGATTAGTCTGGTGGAACATCCATATATACTTCCTATGTCAATTCACCATCAAGAAATGTGTTCTGGACATCTAGTTGTTGTAACTCCCAGCCAAGGTTCATTGCACAGGAGATAATAACTCTAACTGTACTCATCTTGGCAACAGGAGCAAAGGTCTCCTAGTAATCTATCCCATAGGTTAGAGTGAAACCGATGGCAACCAACCTTCTTTGTACCTGTCTATAGTCCCATCAACATTTTGTTACTGTAAACACCTATTTGCAGTCAACATGTCATTTTTGTAGTAGGAAAGTGACTAAGTCCCCTGTGCCATTCTTGTGAAGGGCCCTCATCTCCTCATTCATTGCGTCCTTCCATTTAGGATCTGCAATTGCCTCTTCCCAAGTCTGAGGAATAGAAACAGAAAACAAGGAAGAACAAAAGCACGATAGGAGGGAGACAGAGCATTATAGGACATAACATTGGATATGGGGCGTTGAGTACAAGTCCAATTACCTTTTCTATGGGCAATAGGAATATTAAGAGACTGATCGGAAGTAAGAGAGAAGAAAATACCTAGGAGAGTAGACTCAGGATTAGAGGGCAGTTGTGCAGTAGTGCTAATGTGAGTGGTGGTGTTAGTTCTCCTTAAAACACCTAAATTTTGCTGCAACATAGATGGCTCCCTCTGAATAGGAATTTATTCCCGCTAAACAGGAATCTCTTGACCAGTATTCTTATCTACTACATCCACATAAGTCATATTAGTACTGCCTCTCATCTACTGGAGAAAGTAAAGGACCATCAAATGAGGAACCAAGAGAACCTCTTCGCTGGCAAAAGACCCCCTGAAGATGTGAATAATATACCTCATTCTCACAGAAGATCACATCCATGGAAACAAAGAGGCGTCGAGAAAGAGGATGATAGCATATGTAGCCCTTCTGAGTGGGGGAATACCCAATGATGACACACATGAGACCCCTAGGGTCAAGCTTTCCTAGAACCTGATGATTGCGAACAATGCAGACTGAGCCAAACACCTTAGGAGGAGCAAAAAATGTATGCAAACCACATAATATGTCCACAGGACACCTGAACCCCAGCATGTGAGAGGGCATCTTATTAATAAGGTAAGCAGTTGTAAGGACAACCTCACTCCAATATAGGGAAAAAACCTACATTTCAAACATCAGAGAGCGAGCAACCTCCAACAAATGACGATTCTTAAGTTCTGCCACCCCATCCTGTTTCATGTTAACCACACAACTAGTCTGATGTATGATCCTATGGTCAATAAGATAAGACTAAAACAACCCATCCATATATTCCCTACCATTGTCAGTGCGCAAGATCTTGACCTTAGTGTCATACTAAGTTTGAATCATGCAATGGAACTCCTTGAAGCATTTAATAACTTCACTCTTATGATGCAATAAATAAACCCATGTAAGACGAGTATAAAAATTGATAAAAGCAACAAACCATCTATACACAGAGACAGACACATGGTGGGCTAGGCCCCAAACATCAGAATGAATTAAACCAAAAGGAACAATACTTTTATTTTAGAGATGGGATAAACATTCCAAGTTTGTTTTGCCAAAACACATGCATCACAATTAAACTGCTTCTAAGTACAATGTTTAACTAAAGCAAGAAATAATCTAGATAAAGTGCCCAATGGGGAGTGGCCTAAACAACAATGCCAACTAAGGAACTCAGTGAGTGCCAAATCTGAAGATGTATGAAGAGCCTGTGTAGGTCTATTGTCTAGGTAATAGAGACCACCACTCATTCTACCACTACCAATTGTTGCCCTTGTCACCAAGTCCTGAAACACACAATGAGTAGGAAAAAATGTAACTTAACAGTTCAAATCCTTAGTAATGCTACCAATGGACAAAAGATTAGTAGAAAATTGAGGAACATGTAAAACAGAAGAAAGGGATAATGAGGCTAAGCACTTAATGGAACCCAGTCCAGCAATAGGAGATAGAGAATCATCAGCCACTCGAACCATGGCTTTACCAAAGGATGAACAATATGTAGAAAAAAAAAAAAAAAAAAAAGTGGCGATTTGGTTATGTGATCTGTAGCCCTAGAGTCAATAATCCAATTTTGGGGATAAATTGATGCATCATGGCCACCAAAAACAATCCAAATCCTGACTGAGCAAATTGTGAGGTAATAGTGGTTGGTAGAGGAGGTAGTAGCAGCAAAGGAGGATCCCATATGAGTTAACATACGACCAGCATAACCATCTTGTCATTAGAGGAGGAGGAACTTGTGGGACCTAAGCAATCAGTGTTATCAGTAGTTTTAGACTAATTTGCTTGAGATTGAGAAGACTTTCCATGACTTGGGTTATGCCTAATCGTATTAGCAAGTCATCCATGGAGTTTCCAACATGTCTCCCTAGTGTGGCGCTCCCTACCACAATAGTCACACTTGAAAACAAGTCTATCAGTGGATGGAGGAGTAGTGGTCCTAGCACCAGAACCAATAGTTTGACCAATAGAACCCTGTACAGAAAGTAGGGCTAAAAGATCTTGAGAAACAGGATGGACCACCTCAGTGCAACGATTTTCTTCTAGAAGAATCAGAGAAAAGGCATGGTCAAGAATAGGGAAGGGATCACGATTAAGCACATTAGCCCTAATCTGGTCATATTCCACATTCAAACCTCCCAAAAAGTTATAGACACAGAGCATCTCCTCATGCTTCTTAAACTCTAAACGTTAGTGGCACAAAAAAGCTAATAGGTCTCATAATAATCAATCTCGTTCCACATTCCACACAATTCAGAATAATACTGAGACACTGTGAGATCCTTCTGATTAGCCCTATGAAGTTTCTTTCTCAATATTCAAAGCACTAGGCAATAACACCCACTGGAGAATACATTCCCTTCACAATTTTTTCCTAATAAGGGCAGTAGCATCAAGCAACAAATAACCCCTAGCAATAGATGGGGTTCACAATTTTCCAGATAAGGGCAGCAGTATCAAGCAACAAATAACACTTAGCAATAGATGGGGTCATAAAGTTGATAAGATAGGATATTACCATGTAATTGGCAATGTCCCATTTGTCCTGAGGGGCACCAACAGTAATAGGGCGAGCAGTAGTACCTGTAAGATAACCAGCATATCCATAGCCAGGAATCGACAAGTAGTAGGCGCGAGACCACATCAGATGTTTGCTCCCATCCAACTTGATGGAGCTAGTAGGGAAGGTAGGGTAATCACCATTGGAACCAAAATTTCCCCCCATCTAGTAAAACTGATGTGCCAGAGTCTTCATAATGTAGAACTCGAATCACAAGTGATCCTATGGAGCTGAATAGGAAGAAATTCGATAACTCACAAACCGTGGCTCAGATGGAGCTGAAACTTGGAGTAGATGAAGGTCCTATATGGGTCAACAAACCATCAAAAGATGAGACAATTCCTATGTCTGTTGGGAAGTAATGCTCGAAAAATGAAAAAGGAAACTTTATGGAAGTTCTCAGTAGCAGCTTCAAGCTGAAATTCCGATCTTCAAATAACTCTCAAACACCCTCTCACAAAGACTAAAATAGAAAACACAAAAGAAGAAAAGAGAAATTGATGGAGGGTTGAGAAGGGGGAAGAAGAAGGTTAGGTTTTGAGCATCTCACCCAACTACATCCCACAACAGCATAAACCATCTTTTTTGTGTTTGACTCAAATCTCCTTTTTTCATCATAATTGATGGGCTTTAAATAGCCTTACATTGCTTGGACACAAAGACATAACTAAAAAGGAAACTAATGGACTGGTTCTAACTTCCTAAATTGACTTAAGAAATAACTTCTAATTACATTGCCTCACATATAAAAAGAAAACTACTAACTTAACCACTAAGCCAGTTAAATACGAAACAAAATACTAACTAAAAAAGGAAACAAATCTACTTAAGTTACAAAGCTTGCTTGCCAAGATATAACATAAGAACTAATATCTAATATCCTAACATGTGCTGGCAGCATCTTTCCCAAGCCAATTGTCGATATTGGACCCTAAGGTACTGTTCACATGAACAGTACATGCGTGAACAATAACAACATATTGGCTGATCCAATTGGAGAAAATAAGGCTGGTTCGATGTATGAAACTGAACCAGATCTGAACCAGAATTAGGCCAGCATTGAACTCTTCTTTTAACAGCTCGATCTACATCACTTCAGATGCCATAAGTGCTGATCCCAATAACAATCATAAGAGAAAGAAATTGTCCAAATTTAGCCAAGCATAAGGAACTAGGTCTTCATCTGTCCAAATCTAGTCTGACATACGGATCTGGGCAAAATTTAAGGTTCCAAACAAGGAGAAGGGCCCCCGGTGGGAGAAACTCACCACCAAGGAGAGATCCCTAACGAAACCAAAAGAGAAGAGGGAGAAAACTCTCTAAAAGGAAAAAGAGGTGGGGGCGCTAGAGGAAGGCAGCGTGAGGGAGAAAAGCCCATGTGAGAGAGAGAGCCACGAGAGAGTGAGAGAAAGAGGGCCGCGGTGAGGAGATAGAGGCACGGGGTTAGGTCGGTGATGAGAGAACGCGAGAGAGAGAGTAACGGTGAGGGGGTGGCGCGCGGTGGTGGTGGCCTAGCGCAAGGCAGAAGGGGCGGTGATGGTGGGCGGTAGTGGTGGTAGGTTTAAGGTTAGGGTTTTTAGAAGGGAAGAAGAAGAGAAGGGTTTCCTCTCTAACCTGCTCTGATACCATGAAGAATTGGGGGGAATATGACTTGTGTCTGAACTTGACCTGCTCTATTTATAATGAAAATAAAACCCCAAAGGGCTTAAGTGTTCGTTTGGATAAAATCCCTAAAAACCATTAACAAATAATCCATTGTTACAACAGATAAGATACTCTTGCTTCCTAAGTGAGTTTTATTGGTTTGATAACTTTGACAGGCAACCAATACTCATCTGTCCAATTAATAAAATGAGAAGACTCCAGCTCCCATCATGAAACTAATCTTGATGTGAGTTGATGGATGCTTGAACTGATGTCTTGGTTCATACCATTTTAGTGCACAAATTTATATCATATTGTGAATCTCTTAATATAACCCTTGTCTTCTTCAAATTTTTTAATCTGTAGAAAAATGCTTACCCAATAGCAGGACCTTTTCTCACGAGTTATGATACTAAATCTTAAACAGGAGCCCCTAGGAAAAGTCCAAAGGAAGAAAAAAGAAAAAAATGACGAACATACATTCAAAATGAAAAAAAAAAAAAAAAATAGAAAAGAAAAATGAATATCAGAAAAATGATTCTAGATGGCACGTTAAAGAAATAGTAAAACATTCAGCCTAGAGCCATATCAGAGGAATCATTCCCACCCCCCCCCCCCCCCCCCAAAAAAAAAAAAAAAACTGATACTGCATCACAGATGGAATTATTGATCAAAGTCGGTGAACATCAATAATGACTTTGACAATTAGAGAGAGGAAAAATAGTTGCAGAAGACAAGTCCCAGTAGTTCCAAATGAAAGAATTACATGTAATCTTCAGATTATTAAATGGCACTGATGCTTAATAAAAAAACTTTTTACGGAGAAGCCAAATGCACTTGGATGTCTTACTTCATTACATTGGACCCAAGAGCTTCATATAGGTGAGCATAAGCAAGCTCAAATGGCAATTGGAGACAAATTATACTTGAGATAACAATTGCATCATTTCTGAATCTTAGAAGATGACCAAACCACTCCTCTCTTTGAAAAGCTTCTTTTTTGTTATTGGTCCCTGATTTCCTCATAAGCTCCACAGAGGACTGGACAGAACTCCTTTCCACTTCTACTAAATCAATTTTCTGCCATCTTAACAAGAATTTACAAGATATTAGCCTTTATTGATGAAAGTGTGACCCAACTGCTAGGAAATAGATGGTGACAATTAAATACCTGGCTAAAAGAGCAGAGTTCTTACGCTTCCAGAACTGTAAGAACAATACAGCCCATGATGTAATGCATATGAAGAAAAATGGAAGAACCAATAACTGCCATGATCTAGAGCAGATACAAATCAAGCACAACGGGTTAAGCAACACAAGGCATAACTGAATCTTCTAAAACAAATTTTACAGTATTCATAACAGCGTTTACAGGAACTGGTGGGGTTGAAGCCTACCCAAAATCAAACAACTGCAGAATGAGCCCAAACGCTGCTGGAAAGAAAATCCACCGTGCATACATTCCAAGGAAAGCAAAATATGTTGCAATCTACATGAAAGACAATGTATATCTTATTAACATGTCAAGACAACATGGTTTAAATAAAATAGGTTGAATAAACAGAACACTGAAAGAATAGTCCAGAACCATAAGTATGTTCAACCTTCGTCCCAAAATATGAGTAAATCTTATCAATCGGCTGACGTGTCAGGTATCTCCAGTTTAGTGCCCAATTCCTTAAGAGCTGCTTCCTATTTGCTTCATCTATAAATAAGAAACCATCATACTTTAGAAGCTGCAGCTTGTCACTGGTCATTTGTGGAGGACATATGAATGAGCATACCATGGAGAGGAAAAACCTGTTTGACAACACCTTCAGATTGCAACATTGTAAGTAGAGATTCCCCTGGTTTCCACCCAAATTCTTTTCCAGAAAAGTTTAGAGTAACAACTGCTTCCTTCCTGTTTACCTGCAAGTTTCAGGTTGACATTCAATCAATAACTAGGAAACTCCATTGTCAATGTATTTCCCAAACACATGCCTCAATTTTATCTAAATGAAAATTGTTTTCAGGTACATCTCCTATTTTCAGATATGGAGACCACTAATAGATTATTCTATCACCAACTTCTTCCTAGTTTATTCTCTCCTATTGAATGATTTCATGAACAAAGTTTTTGAGAAGATATATCATTCAGTACAAAACAAACCACATTGATGTGTTTTAAGTTTCGACTTTTTGAAGTTGCCATGTTGATACCTTTGAGGCTCTGACCAATGTGGGACCAAAAGAGGGAAAATCAAATTTGACTTCAACGAAAAGCTATAAAGAATGACAGAAAAGTTGGCGGTAGAGCCAGTTTCTCTAGCCTCTAAATGAAATAGTGATGCAGATCAAAGCTTAAAGAAGAGGACAAAATTAAGAGTCAGAAAATACTGTTCACGAAACATTGTTCACTCGAACAGTAATTTGGGTCCATATCTCCTATTTTAGTTCCCTTTTGTTAGGTTTGTTTGGAGATTTAGTTTCCTACTTGGTTCCTATATTGTTAGTCAAGTAGTTTCTACTTTTATGACTTAGGTTAGTTTCCTTTTTGTGTTCAGTTGTTAGTTTCTAATTTATTCTTACTTAGTTAGCAAATTAGACACAAATTATAAAGTCTTATTTCAGTCCATTAGTTTCCTTCTTTGTTATGTCTTTGTGTCCAAGCAATGTAAGGCTACTTAAAGCCCATCAATTATAATGAAAAGACAAATTTAAATTGAAAAAAAGGATGCCTTATGCTGTTGTGCTGTAGGATTCAATTGGGTGAGATGCCTAAACCAAAGGGGAGGGATGCCTAAACCACTAATTCTTCTTCCACCCTCCTCAACCCTCTATATGTTTCTCTTTTCTTCTTTATTCTAACTTGTGAGAGAGTGTTCTGAGAGCTATTACAAGATTGTTTGAGGACTTGAAGCCTTCCATGAATGCTGATCCGAGACACACAAACGCAACCTATTGCACAGAGCTTTCTCGGGGAAGAATGTTCGAGTGCATAACTTCCAGACTAGATCTCTGACCGCTTCAGGATTCTGAGGGTTTATTGAGGACCTTAGGAGGACCACTTGATCCAAATTTGAGGATCATCCGACACTTCCAACTCCAATTCTTGAAGAATCACCAAAAATTTCTTTTTTCTTGCAACCAGCAGATCTCTCAATCCGGCCAGCAGAATTTGTTCAGATTTTGATGGTTTGTTCCTTCATATAGGATCTCTGTTCAATCCAAAGTTCAGATCCATCTGAGTTGTGGTTTGTGAAATCTCATATTACTATCTATTCAACCAGATTTTTCAGATCCTGCCTGAGAGTAGGATCTCTTGTGATTCTAGTCTTACATTAAACGGACAAGAGCTGGTAAGTGTTGAAGGACTCACAATTCCATAAATAATGTGATGGAAGCAACAGAACCGCTCACACCAACTAAACAAAGAACCATCAGGCTGCCTCACAAATGCATCAACCTCATCCCATTCAAACTGTAATTCCATTCCTGAAACCAATACCAACAACAGTATGCTCATACCTCAGAATTAGAAGGTGAAAATTTGATAAATAAAACAAGTAAGAGAAAAACATCTTTTGCCAGCAATAATTGATAATCAAAAAAGATATTTTCATCCTTAAGGATGGCAAATAAGATAGTTTCAATACAATAACAAGGGAAACTGACAGTTACCAATTGAAGTAAGTTTTCGTATCTGCAACTCAGCTGCAGCCCTCCCCAATGTCTCCACAGGTGCTGCCAACTAAAGGGCCCCCAAAACCAACCACACCAAAAACAAAGACCATAAGTGGGCATTAAGTAAACCTGAAAACCAATTACACATAAGCCTTTACGGAATATGCCAGAAGAATGATTTTTCAATAGGTACCCATTAAACTCCATATCCTAAATCTTTGTTAAACAGTCAGAAACAACATATTTGTATGCAAAACACGTCAAGCTTTTCACAAAATTTATCTCTTTTTTTTTTCTTTCTAAAACAACCAGTAACTGTATGCTAAACTTGTAAACCACACCAACTAATGCACTGAACATGTTCTTGAATTCCCATAAACAGACTGATTTCGAAGATCTATGGAACAGAGACACCATTAAATCAAATGCAACGAAATTTTACAACAGATTTTTCTTCTCAGGAAATACCGATGCATTGTATGTCCCACATAAGAAAGCATTGCGTAAAAGGAATAATAGGATCAAACCTCAACAAATTCATCCGAAAGCCCAGTGACTTTCTCAACAACCAATCCCGCCGTCCGCAATTCAGATACCAGAAACTCAACGCAGTCACAGTTATCATCTCCTCCTTTAGAATTCCTCTTTGGGACCGCAATCGCAATCTCAAAACCTGTCTGTTCTTCAGAATGGGTATCCATCTCTATCACCACCAGCCTGAACGAAGTCCCCCCCGCCCCTCGGGCAGGTATCAAAATAGCTCAAATAGCCATGAGGGGTTTCTCAGTTTTGTAACTTCTGGAAAAGCCGTGAAGTGGGCTCTAGTCGGCTGGGAAGATAAGAACGAATAAAGATGGAGAGAAGACAAAGTGACAGCAAACAAAGCATGACTACAACAACAGAGAATGAGAGAAGGTCTGAGTAATCGAGGAACAGGGGAGGTGTTGCGGTTGAGAACTTGAGACACAGATGTTGCAGGAAGAAGGGGGACACGTGGGTGGTGACATTGGTGGGAAACGGCGGGTTCTTTGCCATTGCCATAGATGCAAAATGGGAGGAACGCTACCCGTCTGAGTGAGTTGCGGACTTTGAACGTAGCCGAGTACGGTTCTCTATTGTGGTTTTCCCTTTGGATTTATTTTCTTTCGAGGCGAGTGATCGACATGCACCATCTGCATTGGGCACTTGGCTAAGTATTCCTACGCTCAACAACTGTTGGACCCATTATTTTTCTGGAAGAAGATCATCTCCAACACCGTCAACTCTTTGAGGATTCACTCAAGGGTTGGAAGTACTTGAATTGAACATGCATCTCTAGGTATTTGTAGGTGTTAGGATGCATGATCAAGCCCTCTCAACCCTTGGATGGTCGTTGTAAGATCATTAGAGAATGTGATCGTTGGGGAATAACCAGATGTGATTTTTTTCAAATCAAATTTCATGGCACAGAATGACCTCATTGACCATTGTTCCAAATTGGAATAATTTTATGAAGTTGTCGGAAGTCTAAAAAATCAGATTCAAACATACTAGGGGGTCTTTGATTCGACTATCATGTTGGTCAATTTTTTAACTTTGGACATAATTCCTTGAGAAATTTTATGTGGGACAATTTTCTTGGCAAAATAATTTCATGATTAACCTAATTCTATGACTTGATTCTTCCTGGAAAACTACTTAGTTACCCTGAGTCTATTAGTTGGATTCATTTTGTTGAAAGTCTAAAACATCGGATTCAGACATATTAGGGGGTGTTTAATTCGATTATTCTATTGGCGCATGCATGTTTTAATTTTGGACATAAATCCTTTGAGAAATTTTCCGTGGAACAATTTTCTTGGCAAAATAACTTTATGATTAACCGGATTCTGTGACTTGATTTTTCTTGGAAAAACTATTTGGTTACCCTGAGTATGTTAGTTGGATTCATTTTGGATTTCCCAGAAAAAAAAAAATGATTGGTTCCAATGATTGGCTTTCATCTACATTTTAAAACTAAGCTGGAGATGTATATTTTTTAGAATTTTAATCAGGCAATTGTAGTCCATGAACAAAGGAACGATGGTTTAGGGGTGAAACAGGGTCATGTTTCTTAAAACCCCAACCCAACCCTAGGTCCCCAAAACTCAACCCAGGCCCAACCCTACCGGGCTCAAGGTTGGGCCGAGTTGACCCTGGTGAGTCCTGTATTTTTTTCCTACAAAGGGTCACAAATGTTAAGCCTATACTTATAGGGGGTGGGGAGATGTTAAGACTGGCTAGCCCTTGTTCAACTTGTATTAGATTTTGACGGAGGGGTGGTTGCCTTCGACCCACACTTTCCGTATTACTTGTGGGGAGATGACTATCACCACGTCGGACTTCATCCTATGCACTAGCTTAAGGTTTAGAGGGATGATGATCATTGGTTGCCCGAAGGGATGGGACCTTGTGAATAAGATAAACCATATGACAATGCTTATCGGGTAGTAGCCCGGCACCACCAGACTATTAGTGAGATGGTTTTGCAAGCAGTGGGAGAAGCCGACGAACAAGGTGACTGATGAGTCTCCCGCCTCCACACGAGATCAATTGGCACGGAGCTTCGTCATGTACATGTTAGTGAGCTCCCTCTTCAACAACAATAGGAATTCCATTAGCCTAGACTAGCCTAGAGGAGATTGCGGTGGTGAAGTACAGCGGGGGAGCGACTGTGTCACACCCTACCTCTATTAAGCTAAGGTATGCATCCTGGACATCCTTATTCAGTCAGCCTAAATCCACCAGGATCACAGATGCAATAACTTAATCCACAGATGCCACCAAAATCTTAACTAAACTTAGAGTACACATAAAATTTGTACATGATGCGGCAAAAATTGACTGGATGATCTTCCTTGTAGTTTCTGTTGCTCCAGCTGACCTGCACAGAAGAGAGGACAGGGGAGAGTTGGGCTGACCCGATAGTGGACTCTCCGATGCCTAAGTCAGATCCTTCCATAGTAGATGCTCAAGAGAGCTTTTTCAGTAAAAGAAGTGATCAATCCCCATGATGGAGGCTTACCGTGATATTCATAGGCTGCTGATGGAGGGAGAATGGAAGACGTTTGTGGAGAGTCCTATTTAGGCATAGAGTCCTTGAGGGGAGTGGCTCTGTGATTCTAAGAATATTCTAGGTCTTAGGGTATCCCAGGGGAATATTCCCCTCTTATCTCGGAGATGCCAACCGTGTGAGGGGTAGATGTCTCTGGTGACATGTAGTGGATAGAATCATGTCCTTGTGAATAGGGATTACGTTCCTTGAATGTAGGAGTGGACGAGAGTACGTTTCTGGGAACCATATTGTTGATGGAGTGCCAAAGTGGCAGTACGGGCTGATGGAGGGTGGAGGTGGCAGTATGACCTGATGGAGTGCCTAGGAGGCAGCTCGGGCTGATGAGATACCGAGGTGACAACTTGGGCTAATGGAGGGCTGAGGTAACAGCACGGCCTAATGGAGTGCCGAGGAGGCAGCTCGGGCTGATGAGATACCGAGGTGACAACTTGGGCTAATGGAGGGCTGAGGTAACAGCACGGCCTAATGGAATGCCGAGGAGGCAGCTCGGGCTGATGAGATGCCAAGGTGACAGCTCGGGCTGATGGAGGGCCAAAGTGGCAGCACGGCTAAATAAGGTATCAATGTAGCATTGGTTAGGACGCTCCTTGCCCATGCCCAGGTGAGGAGAAATACCATCATCAGTACACTTACTCTATTATTGGTGATTTGTTAGATGATAATTACAATATACTAACTCATTTGAACTAAAACCACAAATCTTACAAGATTTGTAAATGATACATAAAGAGAAATAATTAAAAATAAAGAAGTGGTGTCCATTAGCATCCCTGTGTCTCACAGACAAAAGCCTCACAACCGCCGCTGAAAAATTCATTCTTGTCTCAGCACCAATTCTACCATCTAAAAAAAAACCCAGATGGGGTGAGCTTCCATGAAGCTCAGTGAGGGGTGGGCATGCAAGCAAACACAAACAAGTATAAATACAACAATAAAGGATAACAAAATTAAATGAATTACAAATATGACTATACATAATGGATCAACGAAAATTAAATGAATGCAAATATGATCTTAATTATTATTATTATCTAAGCCTATCAACAAAACTACATCCAACTGGGATTTGAGTGCTACTACAACATAGGGGATATCCTTGGTCCAGGAAAACCCATCAATCACCAACGATAAACGTTAGTTGCAAGTCTGGATCCTATAGGTCCTGGAAAATCCATTGATCACCCCTCAAACCCCTAATGAATAATCCCCCTTAAAACCACAGTCCCCGAAAATCCATTGGTCTCACATGTTGTAGGATAGCCACAGTCTTGAAAAACCTATCGATCTCTCATGCTATAGGATAACCACGGTCCCAAAAAACCCTTTGGTCACTGGTGCTGCATCCGCCTCTAAGTACAGTATGTCCTACTATGGATATGGTATTCTCAATAAACATACCACCCCATGGATTGGCCAATACCTCACCCCTATTGGGAAGGAGTGTAGCACCTAGGTTATTCTCCGAGCCCGATGCAATCTAACAAGCCTAGTCAACAACTTCTAAGTCCATATTTGGTTTTAGTGCTACAGCAACATAGGTGGTATACCTAGTCATGAATGTATGTTATCGGTTCCTAGGGATACAAGCTAGTTGTGAGTCAGGAGCATACCGGTCCTTACATGGCTACTTCAATATTTGGTAAGCCCCAATTAATAATCCCCATGCATACCATAACATTGAATCTAACATCGTATGAAGGATATACCAATACACCGAAATCCAACCTTCGGTGTAGGGTTTTGTCATGACTCTGGTACATCTTCCTCAGTCACCGAAAGTTCCCCCAATCTCATGTGAGGGTAGCGGCCGGAGATGATAAGATGTCTCTCTTTCCCTTGGTGGGAAAAGGACTGCATTGATTCGGTCCTCTCTCCTCTCTTTCTCTTTCATGAGGGAGGGGTGTGCCATGTGTGCTTTGCTTGCAGGCCCCACACCACCGTATACCCGCTCAGAGATATGTGGAGGCCTATTTCGTTAGAGTGTAAAATTCATCATTCTAAACGGGGGTTTGATGATGGTCCAATACGGAGATCAGGATCATACAAAAGGGTATGGAGTCACCACCTAAGATTATGGGCCTAGGACTCGAGGGTGGGCCCAATTCCAGAGAAAAGGGCCCGAAAGTTAGTCTGGTCCAAAGATTTTGGGTAAGTGTTAGGTTGTAGAATTGGGAAGGTGTTAGGCACCCAATCTACCCGGTTCAACCGGTCTTCCTACTAGATGCTTAAGAAAGAACATTTTCCATAATTATTACTATTTCGCATGCATGGCTAAGTTATCACACATATATACATTGACTGAATTTAAATGACTATACACACTAAAATAAGGTATATATAAAGTCTACATGATGACAATTCAGTTGAGAAACTAAACTTGAACTTAACCCCTGTTTCGGGTCAGGAGGGGTGGCCCCCTGATTAGTACCAACTCGAACTGTCTTTCGGATTTTCCTGGCTCAGGGGAAGATAGTCTTGACTCCAACTTTCTTTCTCTCGAGATGTTAACTGTGATGATATTTGGACAGAGTTCTAGCTAGAAATGGTTACTTTCGGATTTGGGTTCGGACAGAGCTTCGGCTAGGGAAGGCTATTTCCATATTTGGATTCAGACAAGGCTTCAGCTAGGAAAGGTTATTTCCGTGCTTAGGATGAGGTGGAACTCTAGCAGAGCTTTCGCTGGGGATAGGCTATGGGAGGGCTAGGCTGAGGTGGCACTCTGGCAGAGCTTCTGCTGGGAATGGCTAGGGGAGGGCTTGGCTAAGGTGGCACTCCGATAGAGCTTTCGCTGGGAATGACTATTTCTGAAAAGATTCCAAGGGTACTCGGAAGGAGCTTCTGCTAGGAACTGCTAGTTTTGGAAAGAAATGGATTGACCTAAAAATGGATTGAAGATCCCTAAAGCCTCGAAGAACACTTTGAAGATCAGAACAGAACTCTGGATCTTGACAAAGATCTCTTTGTAGACCCAAAGAACCTCAAGGGGGGAGGGATTTCTACTTCTGATAAAGATCAAGAACACTCAAAGGGAGGATGCTAAGAACATACTATTTTTGGTAAAAATTGGATTGGACTAAGAACTTGGATTGAAGATCTTCAAAGTCTCGAAGAACATTTCGAAGATCCGAACAAGATTTCGGATCTTGAAGAAGATCGCTCCGAAGACCTGAAGAAACTTAAAGGGGAAGGGGATGAGGAGTGAGGGCAGAGCTTCACTTCCTAAAGGGGGAGTTGTGGGGTTGTTGTGTTGTGTGTCAAATCCAAAGGAGGGGGTATTTATAGGATTTCCGGGCCAATGGGGAGGAGAATGTTTTTAACCAATAGGCAAAAAGGGGGGTTTTTAGACTAAAGTGGGTAAAAAAGGGTTTTAACCAATGGGCAAAAGGGGATTCTTAGACTAAAGTGGGGTAAAAAGTTTTTAACCAATGGGCAAAAAAAAGTTTTGTGGACTAATGGGAGGAGAGAGAGTTTTTAGCAAAAAGTGGATTTTTGGACTAAAGTGGGTGAAGAGGAAATCTCCTCACCCACCGAGCCAATGGAACACCAATCCTAGCCATTGAAGGCGGAACACAAGGTTGGGTTGAAGTGCATGGGGGCATGGCCGCATGAGATGGCAGGCAATGTGCACAAGGTGTGCGGGCAGTGGTGCACATCTGGGTATAGGCTAGGCGGGCAGCATATGCATGGTGCATGCAAGGGTGCTGGCAGCAGCTAGCGGGTGCGCGGGCAGTAGCCAACTGGCACGCGGGTAGTAGCCAACGGGTGCATGGGTAGTAGCCAGTGGGCACGCGGGCAACAACCAACCAAGGCAAGCAAGTGGCAGCTAGTGGGGGTGCGTGGGCAGCAGCCAGTGGGGGCACTGGCAGCAACCAACGGGCACGCGGGTAGCAGCCTACTGGCGCACAAGTAGTAGCCAGTGGGCAAGCAGGCAGTAGCCAATGGGGTCACGTGCATGCAGGCTGGCCTGCTAGCTAGCGCACATAGCGCACTGTACGGTCTGATTTTGACGTGCCATATATTGTCGGAATCGTATTTTTGAGCACTATCCATCTGTATGGTCATCTTGACCAAATTCCTTCGTATATAAAAAGTCAAATTTGGACCCTCTTCTCTCCTACGCGGGGGGGGGGTTTCTAGGGTTTTCAGGTAGGGGATGAATTTGGGGCATTTGAGTATGTAAGGAATTTTTCTAGATTTCCAATAGGCTTGCCAGTGTGCGCAGCATATGCACGAGAAAAATGTAATTTTTTGGGGATGCTTGCGGGAGGTCCAACGACCCAATTTTGACGTGCCATATATCGTCAGAATCATATTTCTGAGTACTATCCATCCATATGGTCATCTTGACTGGATTCCTTTGTATATAAAATGTAAAAAATTAGACCCTCTTTTCTCTCGCACGAGATTTTTGGGTAGGTGAGAATTTTGGTGTATTTGGGTTCTCTTAGTCAATCATCTCTGTTGATCGAAAGCCGAAAGTCATGTTCAATATTCGTATTTCATCATAGCCAACGGGGATGACAAAATTGGGTGTCTACAAAATGCCCCTCTTTGGCCGAGGCTTGTGCCAACGACCAAAGTGCAAAGAAAAGAACGACCACATTTTGTCACCTAGAGCATGTACTGCTGTCATTTTGCTCACTAATGAAGGAGTTGAAAATGCAATAGGTAATATCTCTTAACTACTTTAAAGTTCAGGACTTACCTGGTGTGTCAATTGTTGGAAAGAAATTTGCTGCTCTTCCAATCCTACAAAAAATGTTAGTACTTTGATCATTGGATTTTCCTTAGCTGGGCTTCACATGTGCCAATTCATGAAATTTGGTCTCCAGGTGGGTTCTTTCGAACTGATCTGGGCTATCTGGTCTTTCAGGTGAGTTCTTTCGAACCCATCTGGGCTATCTGGTCTTTCAGGCGGATTCTTTCAAACCGGGATGGGCTATCTGGTCTTCTAGGCGGGTTCTTTTAAACTGAGCTAGGCTATCTAGTCTTCCAGGTGGGTTCTTTCAAACTGGTCTGGGCTATCTGGTCTTCCAGGTGGGTTATTTTGAATCAGGCTAGGCTATCTGGTCTTTCAGGCGGGATCTTTCGAATCTGTCTGGGCTATCTGGTCTTCCAAGCTGGTTCTTTCGAACTCGATTGGGCTATCTGTCTTCCAGGCGGGTTCTTTCGAACCAGTCTAGCCTATCTGGTACTGTCAATTATAGGAAAGAAATTTGCTGCTCTTTCAACCCTGTAAAAGACATTAATAATTGATTCTTGATTTTTGACCTTTGATTCTTCTTTGGATTTTTAATCTTTTGGACTTTTGAATTGGAATCTTGAATTTTAACCTTTGAAATAGAATCGTGAATTTGGACTTTTGAATTGGAATCTTTAATTTTGACCTTTGATTTTTGGATTTTTTTATCTTTGATTCTTCTTTAGATTTTTAATCTTTTGGACTTTTGAATTGAAATCTTGAATTTTGACCTTTGAAATAGAATCTTGAATTTGGACTTTTGAATTAGGATCTTGATTTGCTATTCATTTGGATTTGATTTGAATTTTGCTTTTCACATGAATTTTACTTTCCATTTGAATTTGATTTTCACCTTTCACGTGAATGTGATGTAAATTTTACCTACCACATGAAATTTGATTTGGGTTTTGTATTTGTGGTAAGAATTTTTTAGCTATACCTTGGAATTTGAATTTTTTTT
>NC_056569.1:13454732-13502970 GCF_013358625.1 Macadamia integrifolia
TTTAATCTTTGATTCTTTTCTATCTTTTTTTTCTTTTTTTGAATTTTGGGCTTTGAACTTTGAAGTTTGATTTTAGATTTTGATTTTTGCATCTTGATTTGAATTTTGGATTTTGATTCTTGATTTAAAATTTGATTTTTTTTTTTCTGAATTTTGTATTGAGGGTGGGGATTTTCACAGATTTTTTTTTATCTTTGATTTTCTTTTATTATTACTCCTTGCTTTGACCATCTTGTGTGCTTCCCAAGATGGGTGGGTTGCTTCTCTGAGGGAACAGAATGCTAATCAAGCCGCCCAGATTGAGGACCTCACAACACAGCTGGTGAGTTCACGGTCAGCACATGATACTATTACGTCTAGTAACTTGATGACTTCCGTAAGTAGGTCCGAGTATGGCACAGATGAGGATGGTGATCCCTAGAGATTTGTTCCTATTGTTCCTGCAAAACACAAATGTTTCTTTTTTCTTTTTCTTTTTTCCTCTTTTTTTTGAGTTCAAGAGTTTAAATTTTAAGGCACGATTAATTCCACAACTCAAGTCTTCATTAGAATAATCGAAATGATGCTAAAATCCAAACATCACATCATTCTATTACCAAGTGAATTACATAAGAGGGAAACAACTTTCCTATTATAGACAAGAAAGGTAAGTAACAAGGTGGGAAGACAACTCTTGGGGTGGGTGTAAGTTCACTAATTCCTCTGGGTCCATCGCCTCAAGCCCATATTGTCGATTGATGTACATAGGCAAATAAAAGGACGTGTGAGTCAATCTCATCAACCTGACGTAGTTGTTGCTAGGGGTCTTCATCAGAAAATCTTCTTGTGGCTTTTCTGGGCATTTCCATGCACTGTCCTTTATAGTTCTTCCTTGTAGGTACTCTTTTCAATTATCAATGAGTTTGAATTCCGGGGCTTCCCTCTTTTCTTGATAACTAAGAGCCCCGAGTTGACCTCCATTTGATGGCCTGTTCAGCTTAAGCTTATCAAGTAGCCAGAGTTGGAAAATGGCCGGACTTCCTCGATAATGATCGAGTCCAAACCTGTGGCTATGGCTCATGTCATCAAATCCTTTGAATGTCTCTGCAAGGACCGTGGGAATGATATTTCTTCCTTTCTTCAATTGCTTTATCACTTCTATTAAGACAGTTGGTGCACCATGTCCCAAAGTTCGGAGAACATAGCGAGCTATCATGCATAGTAGTTAAGCATCTTGTGACCTTTGCTGATGGATTCCTCCCAGTGGTAGGTATTGAATGAAGCTCCTAGACACCTTAAGAATGTCAATCTTTCCATAGCTAATGAATTGCTTCATTTTCTCTTTTTTCCATCCGAAAAAGTCTTAAATCTCTTATGAATGATCTTTCTTCAAATATGGTTGAATCAACTTGCCCTTAGATGGATATAGTATATAAACTCAGAATTCCTTGAGAGTTGGATAGATCTCCACCAACCCAAAACGAAATATATCGACATCCCAATGCTGAGGCATCTGTTGGAGCAGATGGTGATGTAATTTTACACACCCAATCTGACCAAGCATTGACAAATTCATAGATTCCAGCAATCTTGGTGCCTTTATATTTATGTCCAAGGTCCATTTCCTCAATGTCTCGTCCAAGGAGCTCATGAATTATCCTGTAGTTATCACAAGCAAAGAGAAGATGTGTTGATCTTTCAAGGCATTACTCATTAACTACTGACACAACCAAACCTTTACCACTGTTGCATCAAGTTCATTTTTTTTTTTTTACCGATCAAGGATGGGGAATAAACTGACCTTGATAAACTGGTGCTGGGTGGTGACTTTTTGGAGGGATAGAATCCTGGATAAGAATTTGACGGACCGTAGGTGAATATACTAGATACCTAATGGCCTCGCCTCGCATGTCAAATGGTGATTCTTGGGGATAGAATTCTGGATAAGAATTGATGGACCAATAGGCGAATGATAGATACCTAATGGCCTTGCATGCCACATGGCGATTCTTGGGGGACACAAACTATGATGATCTTTAAAGATACCTTGATTATTAATTTAGGAACCAATTTATTACCTTGAGGTTGTTGAGACCGCACTTGTGTAGACACACAATTTTGTCACCCTCCTCTGGCTATAATGAAATGTGGATCTTGGATGCAATTTCTATCTTCCGATCAATAGAGATGATGGACTGAGAAAACTCAGATATATTTCCCTACCTGAAAACCCTGGAAACCCCACGCGGGAGATAAAAGGGCCAAATTTGACTTTCTATATATGAAGGAATCTGATCAAGATGACCATATAGATGGATAGTGCTCAAAAATACGATTTCGACGATATATGGCACGTCAAGATCAGACCATCAGATCTCTCGTAATCAACGTCAGAAAAATCCATGATCGCACGAATACTGTGCATGCTGGCCAGCAGGGCAGCCCGCACAGCCGCATGCGCACGCCCCCTCTGGTCATAGCCCGAGCCCCCTCTGGTCATAGCCTGAGCCCCCTATGGTCATAACCCAAGCGCCCTCTAGTCATAGCTCGAGCCCCCTCCGGCTGCCTGCTGCCCTTCCTGTGCTTATGTGTGTGCTGCCCCGCATGCCATGTGTTACACACCTGTTCGCACATCAATGCCATACATCGCACACCAATGCCATTACCTGCACACTTTGTATACATTGCCTGCCCCCATACTGACCATGCCCCATGCACTTGGCCCTATCTTGGGTGCCGCCATCAATGGCCGGGATTGGTTTTCCACTGACCCGATTGGTGAAGAGATTTCCTCTTCACCCACTTGAGACCAAAAACCCACTTTTTGACTAAAATTTCTCTCTCCTCCCATTTGTCCGAAACCCATTTTTTACCCATTGGCTAAAATTTCTCTCTCCTCCCGTTTTTCCAAAAACCCCCTTTTGTCCATTGGTTAAAGAACCCTTTTCACCCCATGTAGTCCAGGGACCCCCTTTTGTCCATTGGTTAAAAAAATTCTCTCTCCTCCCCTTTGGTCCGAAAATACTATAAATACCCCCTCCTTTGGATTAAACACACCAAACAAACCCACCTCACTCCATAATAGTGAAGCTCTGCCCTCTCTCCTCCTTCCCTTCCCCTTTTGAGTTTCTTAGGATCTTCGGAGTGGTCTTCGTCAAGATTCAAAATTTTGTTTGGATCTTCGAAGTATTCTTCAGGATCTTGAAGATCTTAAATCCAACTTTGTAGTTTGATCCATTTTTTTTCCAAAAACAACATGTTCTTAGCCTCCCCCTTTGAGTGTTCTTGATCTTTACAAAAAGTAGAAATCCCTCTCCCCTTGAGTTCTTCGGGTCTACGAAGAGATCTTTGTCAAAATCCGAAGCTCAGCTCGGATCTTCAAAGTGTTCTTTGGGGCTTTAGAGATCTTCAATCCATTTTTTAGCATTCCTTAGCCGAAGCTCTGTCCGAGTGCCCCTGAAATCTTTCCAGAAATAGCCATTCCTAGCGGAAGCTCTGCCGAAGTGCCATCTCAGCCTAACCCTCCCCTAGCCTATCCCCAGTGGAAGCTCTTCTAGAGTGCCACCTCAGCCTAACCCTCCCCTAGCCTATTCCCAGCGGAAGCTCTGTCGGAATGCCACCTCAACCTAACCCTCCCCTAGCCTATCCCCAGTGGAAGCTCTGTCGGAGTGCCCCCTCATCCTAAGAACGGAAATAGCCTTCCCTAGCCGAGGCTCTGTCTGAATCCAAATCCAGAAATAACCTTCCCTAACTGAACCTCTGTCCGGATCCAAATCCAAAAGTAACCGTTCCTAGCCGAAACCTTGTCCAAATATCATCACAGTCAACGTCTCTAGAGAAAGGAAGTTGGAGGTCAAGACCATCTTCCCCTGAGCCAGAAGCGAAAGATAGTCCGAATTAGGGGCCCACCCCTCTTGACCCGAAACACGGGTTAAGTTCAGGTACAACTTCTCAACCAAATTTTCATCATGTAGACTTTATATAAACCTTGTTTTAGTGTATATAGTAGTTTAAACTCAATCAATATATATATATATATATATGTGTGTGTGTGATAACTTAGCCATGCATTTAAAATAATAATAATTGAGGAAAATGTTCATTCTTAAGCATCTAGTAGGAAGGCCAGTCGAACCGGGTAGATTGGGTGCCTAACACCTTCCCAATTCTACAACCTAACACTTACCCTAAATCTCTAGACCAGACCAAATTTCGGGCCCTTTTCTCAAGAATTGGGCCCAACCTAGGGTCCTAGGCCTATAACCCTGGGTGGTAACTCCAAACCCCATTTTTATAATCCCGTCCTCGTATTGGACCATCATCAAACCCCGTCTCAAATGAAAAAATTTTACACTCTTGCGAAATAGGCCCCTACGTATATCCAAGCGGTGATACGGCGATGTGGGGCCAGCAGGGTAAGCACACATGACCTGAACCAGCTCCCCTTATATGAAAGAGAAAGAGAGAGGAGAGAGGACATAATCGACGATTGAGTCCATCTCCGACCGCTACCATCACAGTGGCGACTCTACCAAGGATAAATGTCAAGCTTCTGATACTAGATGCTACCTTTAAATGCAAAAACATTTTCCACCACATTTGTTTGAAAACATGTTTGGCTAAACCCAAGTTTGTAATTGTATTCATTAACCGCATTATGTATCGTGCTCGAAGTGAAATCAGTTGGTGAGGGACTCCCTGTCATGCCCGCACCCTCCGAGAGGTCAGCATATGTCATAGAGAGTACTCTGAGAGAAAATGATACCCGCTTCCTATACAAGAGTGGAAGGTATCGTCAAAAAGTGAGGATGTTGTAATTGTGCCAGCACCCTCAGGGAGGTCCATGCACTTTATGACATTCTGAGATCGAATGTGTCATCAAATGACGAGGATGTTCGTAATTGTGTCAGCATCCTCAGGGAGGTCCGTACACTTTATGGCATTCTGAGATTGAATGATGGTTATCCTACATTACACTTTTGCACACAATCACTCACGGGTCCACCACCCCATGGCCAATTGCTTAACCTCGTGTGTAGTCACGAGTAATGGGCAAGGAAGTCACCCCCTTGATCTCGTACCTATGGGTATATAAAAAGGATCATGTACCTTGCATATATAGATCCTATCAAGAAAGCCTTGTCGGTCCTATTGCATCCACCACATGCTTGCATCATGTTAAAAATAGATGAAGAAGCTAGGAGCGCCACAAGCTAATTGTAGAACTTGTTTGCAGTCTTGAAAATTAATGTTCCTACATTATATTCCCGTCATAAAGAATTACGTTCCTAAGTGGGTTTCGGATAGAAGGTGTCCCTCCTCCTTAAGAAAAATGTCAAAATACGTGACTTAGGGAGAATCCCATCAGAGTCACATAAAGTCCCGAGAAGTCCCGAGAAAATAAGAAGGAATGACATCTAGTGGAAAAAAGAGCAAGGAAAGCATGATTTTATTACATGGAATATCTTGTGGGTATATTCTTGACAAGCCACTTGTATGAATCTCCTGTTTATGATATTGGGTGGACCAGGGGCATCAAACCCTATCCACCCCTATCATTAAGCAGACTAACTTTGGATGGATCATTAGTTGTTAATTTAGTGAGTGTGCGAACAAGGAGTTAGGAATTTAAGAATCCTAAAATAAACCACTTTAGTCCAGGCACAATTCCATACCTCAAGTATTCTTCGTGATCCATTTGGATACGTCAAGGTAACCAGTTGACTCGCTTAAGTCTAGTATCACCTCCATCGTCTCTCCGAGATTGTTTACCACCAAGTGATTACAACCCAGTTCACATGGATCCACCCAACATGGAAGCACCAGAACAAGCGTGGGTCCACCCAGTAGAGACATTGCAAGCTGAAGTTGCTGAAGTCAATAATGGTTTAGCTCAAGTGTTGCATTTGTTACGGAACCTACCCAGGACCGATTTCGGGGTTGACACAACTCCTCCTCAAGCAGAGCCAGAAACAACTAGGCCTACAGATTATCAAGGGACTTCCCCTAGGGATCCCCCTCTGGTTGTAATTAATGATGAAGAAGAGGTGTTTGTGGCACATGTTCAAAAAGAACCTCTAGAGACAGAGAGGGAAAGGAAAATGAGAGAACAATTGGAGAAGCTTGAGGAGATGATCCAAGCATGGAAAAGTCAGGAGAGTCAAACAGTGGATTCTGATGAGATGATTTTCTTTTCTGGTGTAAGAATACCTAAAAAGATCAAGTGTCAAACTAACAGATTTGAAGGGTTAAGGGATCCCAAGGCTCGTTTGGAGGTATTCCTCAGTATCATAAAGATATGGCAAATTGCTGACAATCAGATGAGGCAGGTATTCATGTCAAAATTATTAGAAACAAAACTAAGATGGCTCACGCAGTTGGAATCCACACAGACACAGAATTGGGCGACAGTAGTGAAAGTCTTCACTAAACAATATCCCTGTTGTAATACCCTACTTCTTAAACCCGGTCTGATTACGCAGTTGACCCGGTTCAACCATGCAGGAACCGAACCAGAGGGAGTTAGAGCGGGTTCCTTATGGGCTATGATGGCAAGGGTGACCTTAAACACCGGCTGGCCCGACAAGTCCGAGCTAGTGCCAGAAGAGACGGGAGTGCCCAAGCCGTGTACATGCACCTACCATAAGGCCATGTACGGATAAAGCAGGTATTGTAGCCGTATATTAAGGTATATACGTATACTACATCGTATACTAGGGTGGGGTTCACGCCAGGCCCGAACTCTGTCAAAATCCCAAGTTTTGGCCCTCAGGTGGGCAGACAGGTGGGTGCACCCACCCACCTGAGTGACCCATCCATGTGCACTATTTAGTTATTTAGGAAGTATATATATAGCATTTATGATTTTCTTTTCTTTTCATTTATGACACCCGTACGTTGGTGAGAATAGTAAAGAGGAGAGAGAAAAGAAAGGGAAGAAGAAGGGAAGAGAAGGAAGAGGAAGAAGAGAAGGATTTCAGTGGCGCCGAAGCTTGATCTTCCCATTCCGACGCCGGAAGAGTGATCTTCAATTCTAGATCTACATTTGGAGGTAAGCAAAGTCGGGTTCCTTAAACATTCACCATACCCAAGCTTAAACCCTTGATTCGAGTAGGGTTTCTTGAGATCTTGTAAATCCCTTTTGAAATGATGAATCTAAGGTTTAATAAATGATTTATGTGTTGATCTTGAAGGATTTGAAGAGGTATTGACAAGGTGGAAGAAGCATTGTGGGTTTGAAGTGATTTGGAGGGTTTGAAGTTGTTCTTGAGCAAAGAAGGTAAGATGGTTTCCCATCACTTGAATCTAACCTAGATCTAGGTTAGAGCCATCCAATAAGACTTGAAAGTGTGAAGAATGGGTTGGGAAAAGCCCCCATTTGAATCCCCAAAGAATGGAGGAAGTTGGGAAGAAACAGCAGTTTTCCCGCCAAGACCGGTGGGTAGGACCGGTGGGCCATCCAGCCCGCCTGTGAGCACCCACCTGAGAGGGCAGGGCCTTTGGGCACAACCGGCGGGCCCAACCAATTGGCTGGCTAACCTGCCCGCCGGTCTTAGTAGGGCCCCCTGGCCCAACCGACAGGCCAGACCGACGGGCCAACCGGCGGGCCCCTACCCGCCGGTCCAAACCGGTGGGTAGGACCGGTGGGCCAGACAGCCCACTTGTCTGACCCAACTGTGTGGCCTCGAAGGTGATTCTTACGTCCGATTGGACCCAAATCGGACGTGCGACCTTCTTTTAAAGTTCTAAACATGAGTTTGTCATCGGATTGTGTTAATTTTGATTCCAAAATGGTGAAGTACTAACCCTGCTCAATTATGTTAGGTTTACCAAATCCTACCCGATTCGCACCGGATCTCACCCGTACCGAACGGAAATCCTTATAGGCTACAGGTAAGTGGGGAGAGGATGTTTGGCCTTGTTTCAAGGCATTTTTTGGCATTCATTTAATTGTATCTAGTCTACTCATGCCATCATGAATATGCTATGTAGATTAGTCATTCCTCACATTGTTATGCATGTGTGCTATGTTCACTTTCTAAATGCCAATTGAATGAGATGTTTATATGTTGAATGTGGACATCATTGTGCATGATGCATTGATAGACTAGATGCCGTAGTCGGCTTGGAAACGAGTGCATTGGTGGCCCATAGTATGGGACGTGGTGGCACTATGCAATCGTACTATTGTCATATAGGAGCATGCGGTATTAGGATTTTCACCATCCCGTGCTACGACCCTTCCCAACAGGGGTTGAGGTGTTGGGTTATCATTTTGGGGGAAGCAGTGGTCGCGGTTGTCGGGTCACTGTGGCGGTTAGACATAACGCCCGGGGGGTCAATAGGACAGTCGGTTACCCCAGTGGTACATTCAAGAGGGCCAATCGTACTGCTTTTAAATTGCTGGAGTCAGCACCTTTAATTTCAGTCATTTACTTTTCTGTTGAGAGCCGGTGGACGGCATTGTCTTTACTTTTCTGAGTACTCACGGTGGGCCTTCTCCGACAGCCCTATGGGCGTATCGCGGGATGGAGTTCGCGGCTTGTACCCGGAGTATACACGCACTATGGCTATAGTAGCACTAAAACCAAGGACTTAGTAATGTTGCTTAGGTGGATGTGAATTAAAATGTATGGCATGGCATGTAGTGCATATGATGTGTTTTGCTGTGTGGACTGCTGTGTGGTCCATCTTACCACTTACTAAGCTAGTGAGCTCATCCCACGTGTACACCCCCTTTTTAGATGATTTTGCAGGTCATGCATCTGAAGAGCATGGGGCGGGTCCCACAGTCGAGTTCCCCGAGGAGGACTGGTGGGCCCCTGGGGAGTTAGAGCACGGCACTGACTTCTCATGCGAGAGTTGTGCTGCGGGACCACAGTTCTGATGCCGAGCTGAGCTCCACTTTTGAGGCCAAGCTGAGCTCTACCATGTGATGCCGAGCTGGGCTCAAACCTTGATGCCGAGCTGAGCTCTAGTCTAGATACCGAGCTGAGCTGTGTACTCTGATTATTTTGATGGTTTCCTTTACATACTTGATATATGAATTGTACTTTTATTGTGTAAATATCATGCCTTCGGGCCCACATGTATATAACTATTGTATCACAATTCGGGTATCAAGTATTATGGGATTATTCATAGGTAAAACTTAGTCTTCCGCTGATCTGATGAGCTTATATTAGTTGTGTGTATGCTGTGGTGGAATACAGTATCAGATGATCCTGGCAGGTTTGGGTTAACCGGTGTTAACCCGGTCACTGGCCCGGTTCTGTGAGAACGGGGTGTGACAATGGTGGTATCAGAGCGTGATGCTCTGCTCCACTCATAGCATACCCTTAGAATCCCGTAGACTCTATAATAGGGAAATGGGGTTGGGTTAATGTAAAAGCTTTAAAGAGTAAAAGCCAAAGAATGAAGTATTAAAAAGGGTTGCATTAGATGTTGCATTCATGGCATGCGTGAGAGTAGATAAAAGGTAAATAAGTTGGTGTTATATCCTATAGAGTACTAGTTTGACGAAATTTCGGCAGCATAACGGCGTAAAATGGGATTTCCAAAAATTTTACACACAAACACCTGATAAACAACAAATAATATGAAATAACAATGATCACAAGTAGAAAAATACACCACAACTAAACTACACAAGTATTCCACATATGAATTCACCACAAAAATCACTATCAAAATATATTATTCCACAAATGAATCCAGTTACAGCGCAAATACAAGGAATAAGAAGAAATGAAATATACAACAAGGTCTACAAAAAAAAAAAAGGGAAAATAGGTAAACAGCTGGTGTGGGTGAGCTAAGCCCTCACTGGTCATCGTCATCGTCATCGTCATCAATGATCACCACGTTCGCCGGAGGCCTAGAGTTGACGTCGAGGTGATGATCGTAATAGTCAAATCTCACGTTCACCAGCCATACCTCCCTCCAAGCCGGCCAAAATTTGCTGAGATAGCGTTGGCCGTGGTGTCCAAGTCCTGACCCAGCCTGAGGAAGGAATCCTCCAAAGTAGCCTGCCTCTGCAGGATGTGTTCCTCCCTGGAGGCACTCTTGTCCAGCCTTCTCAGTAGCTGAACTTGCCCATCCTGCAAGGCCCGCATGGTGGACATCATGCCCTCGAAGTCGTATGCACCACTCCCAGGTGGTGGGGCTCTATGCAGTGAGGCTGCAACTCTGGAGGAACTAAGACCGGGGCCTCTCGACTCCTGAGGCGCCTCCTCAGGTATGCCATCACCCACCAGATCATCCCCCTCATCTTGAGGAACGTAGTCCTCATCCTCCTCGCTGGACTCCTCCTCCATGAGGACATCCTCTATAGGGGTAGCCCTCCTACCCCTACCCCTCTGAGCTCCTGCTCTCGGAGGTGTATCCATGAGGGTATGGAGACCCATCCTCAGGAGCTTACTCCTATCGAACCTATCATCCAGAGTCTTCCCCTCCTCGCCGCTCAGGTCCACCCCGAAGAACTCGAAGATCCTAGTGAGGATCCTGCCATAAGGGAATCCTCCATCCTCAGGGTGGGAAGTGTGGTGCTCCTTCTTCCTAAGAATGATGTATGGAAGGCGCAAATCTCGTCGCCTCCCTCTGTGGCCGTGTAGATGCAGAATGCGATGAAGGCCGCCATGAAACCCACCTGGTTCCGATGACCTCCTCTGGGGAACAAGTTGAACTGGACCAACCGGGCAAATAAGCGAACCTCGCGGTAGAAGGACGTCTCGGACACCGGACGGGTGCTGCTGCCGCAGATGGTCTCGTAGATGAAGTCCGGCGTCTCCAAGCTCATGAATGGCCCTAGCGGCTTACTCTTGGGAGGACTGTAGTATCGGTGCCCAGCTGCCGATATGCCCAGGATGCTAGCCAAGGTATCCACCGTCAGCTGGATGTCTACCCCCTTCACCAAGCTGCCGATGGTGAACTCCCCGTATGGATAAGACACCTCCAAGTTGTAGTAGAACTGGCGGACTAGCTGCTTGTAGCATGGTCGGTCTACGTGGAGGATAGAATCCCAGCCCAGTGTTGAGAACCTCTCCTGAAGCCGAGCCTTGTGGAAGTCGTTGACTACCACGGTCTTCTCCATCATCACTGAACTCTTCAGGAAAATCGGCCAGTTGGCTGCTGCCTCTGCACTTTGGAAGAGCTCCTCATCATAGTCTGTAGGGTCAGACCGGGCAGGTCCGGGTCTCCCTGTGCGGGGAGCTGAAGAGTTGGCTCCCGCACTCTTCCGCTTAGAAGCGGTTGTCTTATGTCGAACGCCAGAGGAAGAGGGTCCCTTTCCGGTGCGAGATGACATCCTGGCAAGAAGAAAAAAAAAGTGGGGTAAGTAAAGAAAAGAAAATGACAGCAGTAAAAGGGAAGCCCAAAACCCAAATTCTCGCAAAATGGAAAAGGCAACAAGCTAGAAATGATAGGAAACCTATGGACATGATGCACGGTAAGTGACAAAGGGGAAACATGCTAAAACAGTAAAATAACAGCAAGGTGCATATGTGACATGAGAGGATTCAATTGCAATGCGCAAACTCATTCACAATGGAGTAAAAGCTTGAAACCCTAGATCTAGAACGAAATGCCATGGTAGCGGGATCATGAATGTACAAAAACATACCCAAATAGACTATGGAGGTCCACAGATGCAAGTATGTGATGAAAACCAAGGGAACCAATACAAAAGAGGGGTTTTCATGGGAATACATAGGGATTCCAAGCATAATGGACAATTCATGAAATCTATAGCATGTTAAGCACAAATCAAGTGTAATGCATCACAAAGGAATCATCAATTGGAGGAAAAGATCGAGAATTGAAGAAATCCCCAAATTTGGAAACCTAGGGCACGAATTGGGGTTTTTCTCCAAATGAGGAGATAAAATCCTAATAAACTACAAATGACCACAAGAGAAGCATCATAATCACATGGCAACACTATTTTATGGAAAGAAATGTGGGAAGAAAGCCTAGATTAAAGCCTACACATGCATTTCTACCCCCAAGTGAAAATTCTGAGAAAGGAGAAGAAGAAACTTACTTGAAGGAGGGAGAGTTGAATCTTCTCAAAAGTGCCGAGTTGATGAGTAAAGTCACGAGTAGAAGCACCGAGGAGACCTCGAAGATCACCCAAGGAAGAGAGGGAGAGAGAGAAAGGAGTTGGGGAAGAGACAAGACAAAACAGGGTCTGTAGGGCCCTGTTTGTGTCTTTACTCGTGCAGGACCGACGGGCCCGACCGACGGGCCCCTACCCACCGGTGCCACCCGTCGGTTTGAGGTACTGGGACCGGTGGGCTCGACCGGCGGGCCCCTACCCACCGATGCAGCCCACCGATTGTGAAAATTGGGAAAATTTTGAAAAATTTTCCCCTCCTAGCATGATTATATTGATTCTTATTATTGATATTGTGTTATGGTCAAGTGGGACCATTGACGTACCTGTTGGGGCATTGGCCCTGTATCTCAGAAATTAAGTTGCGGTTAATTTCAAACTATCATACACTACAATACCTTATGTGATAGCATATATTTGTGTGCCGAAATCAATTCTACGGTGTTTAACCAATATGGTGTGTGATATGTTCCAAGTACAGGGATACGATGGTACGTACTAGATCCGGTAGTAATGCCCGAGGTACCTCGCGGGGTCCTCTTCCGGTTGGTCGACCACTAAATCCCGGGAGGTCCCGCTCGGTGGGGCAAACCTCACCTCCACCACCTCCAGAGACCTTTGGTCAGGGTGGGGCACATGGGGACCCACCTATGACTACACTCCCGGACCCTCCACCGGTTATCACACTGGGAGATGTTGCTACCATAATTCAACAGTCACAACAGGCTTTTCAGCAACAAATGCTTCAGCAACAGCAAGCATTTATGACTGCTATTCAGCAACAGTTGGACCTTTCTCAATCGGGTCAACCTCCCCGGATACTTACTCCACAGGACCCGCCTGTAGGGTCGGGTACGGGACCACAAGGAGGAGGTACACCTCCAATCCCACCATTCGGTGTTCCTCAGTATGGGATACCTCCTCCATACTCTTACTATTCGGCTTATGCTCCTAACTTCCCGCCGACGAATATTACGTCAAAGGTAGTGGAGTCATTCAAGAGGAACTTACCACCTGTATTCTCTAAGGTGGGGAGTGATCCTCTGGAACCGGACCTGTAATATCCCGCTTCTTAAACCCGGTCTGATTTCGCGATTGAACCGGTTTAACCCTGCAGGAACCGAGCCAGAGGATATTAGAGTGGGCTCCTTATGGGCTATGATGGCACGGGTGACCTTAAACACCGGCTGGCCCGACAAGTCCGAGCCAGTGCTAGAAGAGACGGGAGTGCCCAAACCGTGTACGTGCACCTACCATAAGGCTATGTACGGATAAAACAGGTATTATATCCGTATTTTTAAGGTATATACGTATGCTACATCGTATGCCTGGGGTGGGGTTCGTGCCGAGGTCCGAACCCGGTCAAAATCCCAAGTTTTGGCTCTCAGGTGGGTATAACAGGTGGGTAAACCCACCCACCTGAGTGACCCATCCAACACTATTCACTTAAGTAGGAATAGTATATAAAGCTTTATAATTTCTTTTCTTTCCATTTATTACCCTCGTACGTTTGGTGAGAAAAGTAAAGAGGAGAGAGAAAAGAAAGGGAAGAAGGAAGGAAGAAGAAGAAAGGAAGGATTTCAGTGGCGTCGAAGCTAGATCTTGCCATTCCGGTGCCGGGAGTGTAATCTTCGACTCTAGATCTACAGTTGGAGGTAAGAAAAGTTGGGTTTTACGAACGTTCACCATACCCAAGCTTTAAACCCTTGATTCGAGTATGGTTTCTTGAGATCTTGTAAATACCCTTTGAAATGATGAATCTAAGGTTTAATAGATGATTTATGTGTTGATCTTGAAGGATTTGAAGAGATATTGACAAGGTAGAAGAAGCATTGTGAGTTGGAAGTGATTCGAAGGGTTTGAAGTCATTTTTGGGCAAAGAAGGTAAGATGGTTTCCCATCACTTGAATCTAACATAGATCTAGGTTAGAACCATCCTATAGGACTTCAAAGGTGTGAAGAATGGGTGGGGGAAAGTCCCATTTGATTCCCCAAAGAATGGAGAAAATGGGGAAGAAACAAGGTTTTTCCGCCAAAACCGGTGGGTACAACCGGCGGGTACCTACCCGCCTGAGAGGTACCCACCTGAGAAGGCAGAGGTCCCTGGCCAAACCGGCGGGTATAACCGGTGGGTATAACCGGCGGGTACCTACCCGCCGGTCATAACCGGTGGGTATAACCGGTGGGTAGACTACCCACCTGTCTTACCCACCCGTTTGGCCAGAATGTGATTCTTAGGTCCGATCGAGCCCAAATCGGACGTGTGACCTTCTTTCGACGTTCTAAACACGATTTTGACATCGGATTTCATTAATTTTGATTCTAAAATGGTGAAGTACTAACCCCGCTCAATTATGTTAGGTTCACCAAATCCTACCCGATTCGCTCCGGATCTCACCCGTACCGAACGGGAGTCCTTGTACGCAACAAGTAAGTGGAGAGAGGACGTTTGGCCTTGTTTCAAGGCATTTGTTTGGCATTCATAAAACTATATCTAATCTAGTCATGTCATCATGAATATGCTATATAGATTAGTCATTCCATTCATTGATGTGCATATATGCTATGTTTATTTTCAAATGCTAAATTGAATGAGATGTTTATATGTTGAATGTGGACATCATGGAGCATATTGCATTGATAGACTAGATGCCGTGGTCGGCTTGGAAACGAATGCATTGGTGGCCCGTGGTATGGGACACGGAGGCACTATGCAGTCGTACTGTCATATAGGAGCATGCGGTATTAGGATTCTCACCATCCCGTGCTACGACCCTTCCCAACAGGGGTTAAGGTGTTGGGTTGCCATTTGGGGGGAAGCAGGGGTCACGGTTGTCGGACACTGTGGCGGTTAGGCATTACGCCCGGCGAGTCATGTAGGACAGTCGGCAACCCCGGTGGTATTTCAAGAGGGCCAATCGTACTGCTTTTAAATTGCTGGAGTCAGCACTGTCATTTAATTTATTTACATTTCTGTTGAGAGCCGGTTGACGGCATTGTCTTTATTTTTCCGAGTACTCACGGTGGGCCTTCTCCAACAGCCCTATGGGCGTATCGCGGGAGGGAGTTCGCGGCTCGTACCCGGAGTATACGCGCACTGTGGTTGTAGTAGCACTAAAACCAAAGACTTAGTAATGTTGATTAGGTGTATGTGATTTAAAATGAATTGCATGGCATGTAGTGCATATGATGTGTTGTGATGTGTGGACTGTTGTGTGTGGTCCACCTCTCTACTTACTGAGCTAGTGAGCTCATTCCACGTGTACACCCCCTTTTTAGATGATTTTGCAAGTCATGCATCTGAGGAGCATGGGGCGGGTCCCACAGTCGAGTTTCCTGAAGAGGACTGGTGGACCCCTGAGGAGTTTGAGCACGGTGTAGACTGCACATGTGAGAGCTGTGCTGCGGGACAGCAGTTCTGAGGCCGAGCTGAGCTCCCCCTTGGAGGCCGTGCTGAGCTCCACTACCGAGGCCGAGCTGAGCCCTTCTATGTGATGCCGAGCTGGGCACAACCCTTGATGCCGAGCTGAGCTCCAGCCTTGATACCGAGCCGAGCTGTGTACTCTGATGATTTTTGATGAATTCTTGTATATACTTGATATTTGAACTTTATTCTTTTTGTGTATATATCATGCCTTCGGGCCCAAATGTATATAATTATTGTATCACCATTTGGGTATCAAGTATATGGGAATTATTTACAGGTAAAACTTAGTCTTCTGCTGATCTGATGAATTGATGTTAGTGTGTGTATGCTGTGGTGGAATACAGTATCTGATGATCCTGGCAGGTTTGGGTTAACCGGTGTTAACTCGGTCACCGCTCCGGTTCAGGGTGAACGGGGTGTGACATGAACCTTACCAAAATAAAAAACTCAACACATGAGTAAGAAGTACAAATCCTAGGGTCTACTTTATCCATAAAATTCCAGCGGCATTTGAGCTGCCTTGTGGGGATCTCACTCCTCTACGGCCCGTAGGGTTGGCAAAGCACATCCGATAGTCTGGAGTTATTAGGCACAAACTCTAACACATGGACGCACACACCTCGAGATACTTCAGGCAGTCAGATGTGGACTGCAACCTCTACCTCGTCGTAGAAGAGCCCCTCTGCCTTGTGGTAGGAAATATTTATACATAGTAGATAATTTTTTTACTATAAGAAAAATAGAGACGCATGCCTTTATGTATATCCAAATCCAATGGATTTTTTTATGTTAAAATTGTTGGGAGGGAAGATACTAAAAAACTAATGGGACAACTGTTGTTGTGCTTGGCATAATTGACAAATGACAAAAGAAGTAGAAATATTCACGTATCTTATGTTAGTAACGAAAGCCAAGGGAGAGAGATAGAGAGAAGAGACTTGATATAAAAGGTTCATGGCCAGGCAGGACAGCAGGAGTTGGAGGACCCATTGTCCTCTTCTCCTCTTCCAGTTGAGACAGAAAAAACCTTCTTTTCCAATAAATGACTTCTTTGTAGGTCCAAAATTGGGGTCTGAAATTGACCTTAAATCTACAAGGGTCCTAGAGTCCTTCTTTGGATTCTATATATGTCTATCTCCTATCTAATATCAATCTAGCAACACATTTAAATCCAAAGAGAAGGGTGTCAAACCCTAGAAGGTCCGGCCGGATTGAACTGATTCGAATCAGTTTGAACTGAACCATAGCTTATTGGTCTGTTTTCAAATTGGGTACTGTGAAACTGTACTCAAATTGGACCGCATTGAAACCAAACATAAAATTCGAATCAAAACCAAATTGATACCAACCCCCACAATCATAAAAATCGGTTTTTTTTCCTTAATTATGTATATATCACATGGTAAATTGAACCTGACATCAAACTGATAAGACCAAAAATGAATCTTTGCTTTTTGGTTTGATTTTGGGTTCATCTATATATCTCACATCAAAACCAAACCAAACCAAAATAGAACTGAACCAACCGATTGATTCCCCTCTTAGAGAGAGAGAGAGAGAGAGAGAGAGAGTGTAAGGGCGTCAGTCTAGTTTGGTCTGGTTTCAATCGGATTGAACTGATTTAAATTTAGTAAAATCAAACCGTTAAGGTGAACTTCAAACTCTTATTAGGTTACTAATGGGTTCGATACCAATTTCAGTTTGTTCGACTCAGTGTCACATACAATTTATTTTTTTTTTAAATTAATAAAAGATGTATTTTAATTGCCTTTTTATTTTATTACCGATTCCCAATTGGGCTTTTATCGATTTGGTTATCGGTCTCTATAACACATAAGAAATCACCCAATATGGGTTCAGTTTGATTCGGTTTAATTTTAATCAATTGATTCGATCAATCTAAACCTAAACCCTAAACCCTAAATCTTAAACCCTAACAAACTCAAGATGAAACCACCCAATATGGTTCAATTTGATTTGATTCAATTTTAATCAATTGATTCGATCAACCTAACCCTAAACCCTAAATCTTAAATCCTAAATCCTAAATCCTAGATCTTAAATCCTAAATCCTAAATCCTAGATCCTAAAAAACTCAATACAAATCACCCAATATGGATTCGGTTCGATTTGATTCGATTCAATTTTAATGAATTGATTCAATCAACCTAACCAGTTCAGGTTGGATTTTTGACATCCCTAGATATGTTTGTGCATGTGTGTATGAGACTGTTGAGAGTACAGTATGGAAATGGAAAAGATATCATCATGATGGGTTGTTTTGTCTGCGTGGACTTGTTTGTTCGACTCACTAGAAGAACACTGTTGAAGATTCCAATGTCTAGGAATTTGATAATAAGAAGACTACAAGAAGAGCCAGTACTAAGTCTACTGACCCCTTTATATCATTTACAGTGATCCATTCACCACCACCACTCTTTGTACTTTGTAGCTTCTTCTTGTTACGTTACTTATAGCTCTTTTACGGTCGTACCACTCAAGTCTCACCATGTAAAAGTAAACTGACAACTTCCATTAGTATAGACCATATATGTTGAGCCAATCCATTCTGGCATTATATCTTTCTGCAGAGAAGAAGATAAAAGAGAAGGAAAGGGAACTTCCAAAAAAAAAAAAACCCAGAGAGAGAGAGAGAGAATGGTTATTGATCCGTTTGAACTGTGCGGACCATGAAGGACTAAAAAGGCAGTTCAGAAACCAGAAAGTTAAGTTCTGAATCCCATGGACTAGTAAAAAGGTAGTTCAGTGATCATAAAGTTTAGGGTCTGATTCCCATGTAGGTAAGTTATAATCTAGCCAGTATGCTTTCATTGATAAAATAAGAGAATCAAGTCTCAGGTAGAGGTGAAGAAAGGAAGCTACTTTTATGTTCCATTCTCCATTAGGGTTCTTGGAGGAAATAATCACCTTTTGTTTAATCTAATAGAATATATAATCACTAGAATGTGGCTTTTTCTCTTTCTCTCACTTTCATACTTTTTAATGAGACAATGTTTCATCTTTTGGTTATCTGATTATGGTAAAGATTTCCATTTCGTTGTTGATACTTTTTCCTTTTTCAACTTCTTTGTGTCCCCTAATCACCACAGGTTATCAACTTTAGTGTCCAAATTATCAACCCCGTTTCAATGTCTTTGGAAGAGATTAAATGCTTTATAAGATTTGAGGAATCACAAGAGGTGTTGTGTAATTAGCAGGAAATTTAATAAATTATCATTAGGCAGAGGTTTCCCATGATGCCAGAGTAAAAAAAGGACACAATGAGAGGGTGGGAGACAAATTAATTCAAGTAGGGGTTCTACAATTTGTATGAGGGAGAGAGTGTTAATGTAGGTACCCTATGACAATATGACTCATTATGTGAGCGGGTATGGGAAAGAATCCTCATTCCAGCATCGTGGAGATCTTTTATTCAGTCGATCATGTCCAAACCAACCTCAATATCTACTAGATAATGCTCACCATAAGGCAACAAGAAGCCTAAAAGGCTGTGTGGCCCTTATACCTAAACCCAATGGGGATGGGGAAAATGAAGGCTCCATCACTCATGAAAGGTGGAAATTTCACCCCTATTGATACTTCTATTAGTGTTCCCATTAGTCCCCATGCTGGTGCAAGGCCACACTACCTTTTAGACAAGGGACCTTCGCCTTAGAAAACGTATGGTTCTAAGTTTGACTCCTCTTACCTCTTTAGGGTTACTCACACGAGATATTTAGTGTTCTTTATTGCTTTCAGTGAAACTTGAATGGTTATCATTCAATCCCGATATGACATATTACATGCGATTGTGAGGTCAGTTTGGACATGGGGATTAGTCAAGCCTTACCCTCGTAATAAAAAAAACCAAAAAAAAAGTGTGAACGTACGGGGGAGACTTAATTCTTTGCGTGTATCCTCCACTGAAACTGCATCAGTTCTGTTTGTATAATAGGAACAGAAACAATAGGAAAAGTGCAAACGAGAAAAAGACGAGGAGGGTTTGAACAAAAGACATTTATAAAACTTCCAGATGATCTAACCCTAAATCTAATGTGACATTAATGTTCTAACAGGAAGAAAAAAAAAAAGGAAGGTCTCTTGCTCTACTTAACCTTCTCTTAATATTTTAGGAAATAAATTTGAGACAAGAAGACAACAACACAAAGAAAGTACGAGGAAATGAAAACAGAAATGAAATGTTAGATCGGAAACCCAAAAAAGAAAAACTATGTAGAGACAGGTTCAGTTTTTGCTTCTTTCCTATGAAAAGAATATGATTATGAAACCCTAACTGCTCTCTTAAATTGGAGTTTTAGAGTTAAAATCTCAATGGTTAATCTTGTATATAGTGGAACTGTAGTTAGATGGGAATGGTTGTTGTTCCTTTTGGTTCAACAGCTTCCATTCGTCTCGATATTCCCAGTTTGCCTGTCTTCTTTCCTAGTCTTATTCTTGCAGGGCTGGCCGACTCTCAGCAAGGTAGAGAGAGAGAGAGAGAATACCTGTCGTCTTTTGTAGTCTTATTCTTGCGAGGCTGGCCGGCTTAGAGAGAGAGAGAGAGAAAGAAAAGGGTAAATTTTGTTTTCCTTGATTGTTTTATAGGTAGTTTCAAAAGGGATAAACCCAAGTAGAAGTAGAGGCATAGAAGGGGAATCCACATAGAGCCAAACGCCACTGGTCAACTATTTTCTTACAACCCTTCACAAAGAAAATATGATTTATCAAGAGGGGCAACCTCTCTAGTTTAGGTAATTTTTCCCACATAGAGTAGGGTAATTAGGGTTAAAAGGTTAATTACAGTTGTAAGGTTCGTATAGATATACGGGACGAGTCAAGTCAAAGGCATGAATATCCGTTATTAACAAAAAATACAGTCAAAATGAATTAGATAAAATTTCAAGAGAGGATTACTCACAAGGATGTGGTTGGGAGGGGGGGGTCTAGAAATCAATTAATGGCAGGAATTGGGTTGGAATCTATCTATGTGATTCTGATTAGATTTGAATTGGAATCGGTTTTATAAACCATAGAATTGGGATCAATCACTGTCAGATTTGCATTGTTTGACACCCCTATATCTAACTCAAATCAATTTTGGAAGATAACCATTGCCTTTTGTTGTTTGGGAAACAACTTCTTGAAGATTGTCAAGATCTTCACAGGTCCCCCATTATTGTCGACATACCAAATGGACATAAAATTCCTGGACATCATTGACTTTGAACAATCAAAATTGTTCTCACGAACTCATCATTTACTTCAAATGGTACCAGAAGAGGTCAATGTCATGCAAAGTTAGGAAGAGATGATTGTGTTGTCCCAATCAATATTTTGTATTCTATCTATCCAGCTATTCAAAATAAAGTCAGAAGGTCCTAACCAGGGAACAGATCCTCTCCAGCGCGAATCCAATGGCTGAGGGTGCATGTTAGGGTGCTACCAGCCATTTGATGTGGGAAAAGATCCAAGTCCCACATTTTTTCACAAATATTTCAAGCCATTGATGGACTTTATCTGTCTTTAAAATATGCCATAGGCAAATGCCCAGATTTGAGTCTTGAGATCGGCCACTTTGTATAAAAAATCCAAAGATTAGGAACTTAGGACCGCTTTAAAATAACAACCCCTCCTAGGATCATGCATAGAGATTGGGTAGTGACCCCTTTAGTGGCATCATATATGATAAACTATTATTGTATCAATCAATGACTTATGTGGTCGTACTTAATATCTCGAGCACATATATGTTATCAACAAGGCCAATCGACTTAAACCCCAACCTATATCGATGGAAGATACCTCCGACTAAGCATGGTAGTCCTTCATGGCATTGACCAGGAAACCTCACTTGGAATGGCAACTTATGCTAACCATATATCCTATCCTATAATCAGTACCTACCATCCACGTGTCAGCTAGACCTCTCGCCTAATCATAGGACAATGACATCCATAACCGTTTCTAAACTCAACTAAGGTTAACAAATTTGACCAAAGTCAGGTTAGGCAGTTATCTCACCATAGAGTAACCACGGTTGGGTTAACCGTTACCACAATGGTTAGCCATAATGAGATCTACCACCTCAGCTCGGATGGTGATCGGCCCACCAATGGCTCATGAGTCCATATCAGCAAGGAAAGTAACGAGCCAACCAATAGGAAGAGCCATCAACCACTATATAAAGGAGACTTAGCAAAATTTTAGGATAAGACACTCAGAACTCTGCCTACTCTCTCTTTCATTTCTATCAAAAAACCTAGGCATTGGAGCCTCCTTCCAAGTCACCCTCTAGGCCATATTCTCATATGTGGTTTGCAGGTCCTAGCTGAGCGGGAAAGTGCAGCAACAATGTATTTATGCCAATATTCCAGGCACAAACTAATATATCAATTCTGTCTAAAGAACATTAGGGTAGGATCTATGATTCATCTCAAGCCCTTATAGAGAGATATAACCCATTGATTTCTGTTCCCTAATTTTGAATCACAACTAGAAGGAAAGAGTATTTTGGTACTCTAAGACTAAAGAATATGGTAATATAGAATCTCATTGATCAATACACAGATCTCCTTGTCAAAGAATGTAGATCACCAGAAGGAAGTATTCCCTTACCTGATCATCAATTAAAAGATTTAAGGATTTTCAAACTAGTTATCCAAATTCATTTTCAATCACCACATCACCTATAGATGTTCAAGTTGCCAAACAATAAACCCACACAATAGTTTAATCACACCTAAATAAACCATGGAGTTCTGTGTGCGTGTTTTGGGGGAAGGGGGTGGGTAGGAGAGGCAATAATTGGTCTCCTTTGGTTCAGAAGTTGCATCAATTTTGTATGCACAACTACAAAGTATCCTATTCCTTGTTTTCCTGTACCAGTTTTCCCTTAGAACCTGTAACTGATTAGGCCACCTATATCATCCAAAACAGATTGATCACTGTAAAATTCTGTGTCCTATACTGAAACTAGCAAATTGGAGCAAACATTTGACATGGATGTCCCTAACTCAAGAAGATGAAACATTTACATGCATGGAAGGTTTTGAACAATTGGTCTTCTTCTTCGGTGCCTTCCCTTAATAATTTTGTAAGTGAAACCCATTGCATCATAGGAGTACTATAGCATCAAGAATTTCCCTAAATTAGGATATGACAGTTCTAACAATCAATCTGACTATTACCTCAACAAACTTGGCACGAAATGCCAATCAAATTCCTGTAATTGCAGACTCTAAAATCTGAATGGTGACATTGTTCAATGCTCCAAGAGCTTAGCAGTGCTGCACTTAAGCTGTGCATATCTTATACCACAGGGAACAAACATATACCTACCACCCTTCATAGCTGCATGCAAGAACAAGTGTCAATTGTCAGCCTCATAATGTTGACATACCACATGAGTTGGTTCCACATCAGATTGAGGCTGAAAGGAATGGCCAACTGGTTTTCTCTGTAGAGTTTGTTTTGAGAAAAATTTAATGACTCAAGTTGCTTCAGGTTCTTCAATAAACATATCATACCAAGCCATGGAGATTGTCGTTCAGGCAAGCTCGAGCACAAATGAATATTTTTAAGGAAACAATTTGCAGCTCCACTATGTTGTTTCCAAAAGCATCACAATCCTAATATTTGCCAACAAAAAGTATACCAAGCTGACAATAATGAAAACATCTGAAATAAAAATAAGGATTTCGGACCATAAGAAAGTAACATTTGACCAAAGATTCAAAAATGTTGCTTATCCTATTCAACAAAAACAGGCTCTGCTATTCCCATTTGAATTTACACTCACGACTTTCCCAGGCCAAATTCCTCTAAAGATTAGACGGGGCAAACCAATTTTCAGTCCCAATTTCCAAACAAAGTGGATTCCAATAGTGCTGCCTCCATTAGACCCAATTTTTCACCCATGCAACCCATATCCAACAGAAAGCAGCACCCATCCAATTTATAGTCAGTTCTCTATTTCAGATCAAGAGCTATAGCTTCCATGTAGCAAACACAAAAATAGGAACACAGGAAATCTAAGGTCCCAACCAAGCAACAACGTCAACATAATTGGATGATCGTAATCAACCTTTCTGGTGACTATTTTATTGATCAATTCTGTGTCTCGACCAATCAGAAAAAATCAGAGTAGATTATTACACTCACTCCATTAGGATGCTGTTGGTGAAGTAGCTGCAAAGCATTCTGAACAGAAATTTATTTTAGCTTATCCTAAAGAAAAATACAAGTGACAAAAGTGCATTTCGTCCGCTCAAAGGCCAAGGAACAGGACAATTCTATGTGTTAGTGGAAAAATATGGCATACCCCCAACATTGGTTCACGGAGAGCATTGGAAGGATTTCGAAGATATCAAGCCAGAGGAAGACGGATTAGCTCTCACTAGGGACATCCAACACCTAATCCCCAGTACCTTGCTACCTAACTAAGCAGCATATAGGATGAACTCATTCAAATACCATTATCCCATTCATATCATACAACATGAAACTTTAAACCTTTGAATTCATTTATACAAAAATAAAGGATCTTTAAATCATTTTTCCCAATATACTTTTCAATTGTAGCTTTACAGATTACCCCAACAGAACCAAATAAACAAACAAAGCGGAGGAAAAGGAAAAAAGAAATGGTAATTGGAGTGAAACTTGAGACAATAGCAACTCACACATTCAGAAAAGCTTTTGATAGACAAGCTTTCCATTAACACATTTATTCTCATCTGACCTGCGAGCAACACGAGCAGCTGCACTACCCAAACTTGGTCTTTCGCAATACTCAGAACTCTTGGACAGTTTCCCCCCATGAGAAAGAGGAACTGAGTAGTTATCATTCCACACTTCTAACTGTTCCTCATTTGGAGAATCATAACCCATCATTTCAAGCTCCTAAAGAAAAAATTTCAGTTTCCTATTTAAAAGCATTGTAGAGGACAAAAAAATTTAACTGGATTAACAAAATTGAAGACCGATAGAAGCTTAGAAGTCCGCATACGATGTACCTTAGACTTTGTCATGGCATAATAATAAGGTGTCAAGCAAGGATTCAAGTCCTTGAGAAACATGTCATCCGGACTACCAGGAGTCACTGGATTCCCTGAACTGTATTCCTGAATAATTATAAAAAAGAAAATGATCTCATCACCTTGGATAATACATAAAGCAATCAGATCTATTATATAAAATTTCCATTTTTTTTTCCTGTATTTAAACTAGTCCTACACTACATTGCACCAAAGGGGGTATGTGTTACAAGAGGGAGGCAGCTTTTTTTTCTTTTGGCACGCGGGGGGTTGCGACCACCTTCAAGGGCACAAACCTTAATCACTCTTAGGAGATGGCAGAGGAACCCAATAATACCATAAAGATAAGAAGCGATCCTCCCTAATAATGCACTATACTCACAATTGGTGAACTTTCAGGATGTTGTACACCTACCATTTGAGTAATTCTAACAACCAGAAAGATTTGATCATTTTCAGATGATCGTATCTGCCAGATCCATGACATCCATTGGATGATTAGAACAGAAACTCCCATTTGTAAATCACATCAAATTTTTACCCAACTATGTACTCCTTAAGATAAGCATTTTGAAGTATCAAAGGAAAAAACCCCTTATTTGAGTTGTTGTCTTACTGACGTAGTATTGTATTTGAATAACTCAAAACAGTAACCAGAAATAGATAGGATCTAAATTCAGAGGGTAATTTCAGACGCAACAATGATAACTGGGGAAACAAAACAGCAACTAAATATGAACAGTATTAACTGGGAGATTAACAAACAGTAAACGATGTGGATAATATGGTAATATCCAGCCCCAAATTAGGGTTAAAAAATTAGGTCAAATAGGCCCAATCAATCTCTGAAAACAGAATTAAGACTCAATCACAAAACAGGAACAAAACAGTAGTAATCTGAGAACAGAAACAGTAGCTCGATTCAGGTTCTGAGAACAGAATCAGCAACTCTATGTTGTATTATGTGGTTCCTAGCAACCCATGTTGCACTTTGATCAGTGGTAGAAAATACGTATAATGTACGTTTATTAGTGGTTCACCACAACCTATGCTACACTTTTACCAGTAGGTTGCAGCAACCTATGTCGCACCTTTACCAGTGATTTGCAATGACCTATGCTGCACTTTAATCTGCCTTCTTTGTGAAGATTATTACTTGCTTCTCTCGAGAAGGGCTTATGACGTTGTTGTTGCTGCTACGGTATTTTAGCTTGTGGTTGATATTTAATACCACTCATTTTACTCGTTGCTTTATGGATTTATTCAACACGAAGATTTTTCTCCACTACTGTGCTGATGGTTTATGTGCTTATGATTGTATTGCGACCTACTGGCTTTTACATATGGTTATTTGTTCAAGTTGGGTTCTGCTAATTATATCTATCTTTGTTGTTCCAAATCGGAGACTAGGATATATATACACACCAGCTTGAGGAGTGTTAAATATTATACTGTGAGGGGGAATTCTTAGATGTACTGTGAGGAGTGTTTGATGTTGAGTAATTGTCATGTTTTTAGTTACTGAGCCAATCATTGTTAGTTATTTTAAGCATAGTTATCTAGGCAGCAAGGTGACCCAAGGCGGTGGAGGGGTGCCTAAGCGCTTAGGCAACAAGGTGCCAGCCTAGGCGACCAAGTCACCAAAGTGTTATTTTTTATTTTCCCTCTTTTCTAATATTATTTAGTATGCTATACATACCTTGTAAAAAAAAAACAACACACACACACACACAATATTAAGCCACATCAAGTCATCAAAAATCAATATTTAGAAAAATGTTCTTGTTCTCTAACAGGTTTGACTGATCAAATGATTTTATTTTTACATGAGACTTTTTGTATTAGATAGAACAAAATCAGCTTCCCAACAAGTCTAAGATTACTTAAATCTTAGTTGTAATAACAAAGTTATGTCCTTGTCAAACTTATTTTAAAGTGTGAATGTTGTTAAAACCGCCTGAATGAAAATAATTTTATAGACATTAAAACAAAAGATTATTTTACCAGATTTTCGGTTTTTAGCAATGTTTTATAATGATAAGATTTATGAAATTTTCAGAATTGAGAAAAACCCAGAATTTGAAAGTTGAAAATCACCCATACAACAAAAAATCCAATTTTTTGTTCTTGGACTAGGGGTTGGCATTTTATCCATTTGGAATTTGATTTTTCAACTATTTTTATTAGATTCAAATAAGGGGTATTTGCTTATTTATGAAAATATCTTAAGTAAAAACATTTACTTAAAATGATATTTGACATAAATAAGTGATGCGCTTTGCAGTAAGGCACTAGAACAATAAGGCGACAGTCACCCAGACCCCCCCAACTAGGCCACCTGGATGCCTAGTAGTCACCTAGGCGACGCCTTGACAACTATGATTTTAAGTTGTTTATGTCTTTATTTGGAGCTGCTCCTCATGTGATTGCTGTTGTGTTTTGGTTTTTGCAAAAACCCTATTTGCTTCCAACCCCATGACTTGGTTATTATAGGACTCTTTTAGAGTCGTTGGAGAGAGTGCAACGATTCTATTCCACAATCACAGAATCACCCCCTATTTTCTCTGCATCTTGCTATGGTCTCTTTAACCTGTTCTTTGGGGATAAAGATGAGGCAACATGGCCACATGACTAACAGATATCTATTTTGTTACATGTTTAATTTTAAAGTTCTAATAAATTATATATTAAATCTCTTGAGCCATTAATGCTCCTATACTTAATTTTTAATGTTTTCTTACTGTTTTCTAGCTTTTTATATTTCATGCATCATACAAGAGATGGTTTCCTATGGATTCTAGCTGTTGGGACCCAGATATTCCCTTCTAGATCAGAGGTGTCCATCTCTTCTATATGGTATCTGGGATTCTTCTCTCTCCTTTTTTTTTCTTTTTGGCGTGGGGTAAAACTGATTTTGAAAGTGCATGCTAATCAGACTATGTTTGGCTGTCAAATCCACGATGGTAATTTTTATAACCTTCTACACCAAGCAAGACAGACAAAGAGATAGGCATAATGGCGCATTTGACTTTTCACATGGGAAATAAATTTGACACAACTCAGCTTCTTTATCTGATAATTTCATAATTGCAGATCCAGTTAACTATTTTCATCCATTAGTCGAGAATCTTTTGGGTAACTAACAAGTTTAGTTTAGTTACTATGCAGCAGATCACTATTATTCTATGTCTTAAACAACCTGCTTTAGCAGTCATGTGCTTATAAGACAACATATATGTAGTGATAAAGGTTTTCCTACTTTAGTAATAGGACACTTACCAAAGAATTAGCAGCCTCTTGACCATATGCAGGTGTTTTTGGAGAGTTGCCATGGTGTTCAAAACATGCTTGAACTGCATATTTATCTGCTTTTACCTGTCCATGTGGCAGATATTAAATTTTCTAAACATTGAAAATTATTCACAATAGTAGCTTCAAAGAAAACGAAAAATGCACATGTAGGGTGATTGATTTAAACATCTAGAAATTCTAGAGTAGTTCAATCATCAAAAGGTTCAGGTAACTCTCAGTTAAGCCTGAAGATGACTACATTTGCATGAGGTTAAAACTTAACACATACAAATCCATGGAACCTAGTGATCTCTTCCACTTTCTTAGAGATTGGAACTGCAAAATCTATGAATGTCATTACACCTTGCATGAATTCTATGTATTTGAAGCCTAAGATCATACGTAATCAAGCGGATAAGCATTTCTCATACTTTGGCAGTGCAAATGAACTGTACATTTTATCACATGGCACATAATGCACTGCCCAAATCTAGCCATCTAAAACTGGCTATCCATTTATCCATGAAATAAAGAGAGAGATGCGTATTTGATGTCACACACCTTGCACCTCTGCACAAAACTCCCTCTAAAGCCCTCAAATTATTGTGTGTGGTGCATTTCCAGTAAAACTAAGTGTCTCATCTAATTGGTAGATCATCATTTGAATGGTTTAATATATCCAACCCACTCACATGGCATCTATCTTAGGCACTAGAAACCATATTATTGGTGGAAGTACTAAATCACTACCCCATCAAGTGAGATGTACCCGTCATGTTATGTGAGATGTATTGGATTATGAAGTTAGAAGCATTGAATGAGACCCCTACTTAAGTAGGGGCCATGTCATCTTAAGAGTTCTATAATTAAATAAATACTAAGTGACCAGATTGGTAACATATCTTTTTCTATACTAATCAATCATTTCTATCTCTTTTTTTCTTTTTTCTTTTTTCTTTTTTCTTTTTTTTAATCGTTGAGAGCTAATCAGGACACATAGTGTTCATTTCTTCTTCAATGACTTAACCAGGAATATTCAAGGAGAGATCCCGTGGTGTATGCTTTTTGCGGATGATATTGTTCTGGTGTAAAACAATGACAAAGATTAATGATAAGTTGGAACTATGGAGATCTACTTTGGAATTGAGAGGTCTTAAGATAAGTAGAACGAAGACGGAATATATGAGATGTAACTTTAGTCGATTGGGGAGTTATAGCGAGGGAGTGAAAATTGAGGGGAGAGAGATCCTGCAAAGCAACTGTTTCAGATATTTGGGCTCTACCTTAAATAAAGCAGGTGAGATTGATGATAATGTTTCCCACAGAATTAAAGTAGGATAGATGAAATGGAGAGGGGCGTCTGGAGTGTTATGTGATCAACGTATTCCTCTAAAGCTTAAGGGAAAGTTCTACAGGACAGTCATAAGACCCGCTATGATGTATGGTGCAAAATGCTAAGCAGTAAAGAAGCGTAACATAGATAAGCTAAGTGTGGCTAAGATGAGGATGTTGAGATGGATGTGTAGCAAGACCCTTAGAGATAAAGTAAGAAACGACAAGGTTAGAACCGATTTGGGAATTGCTCCAATTCAGGATAAGCTCAGAGAATATCGGTTACAATGATATGGGCATGTTCAGGAGAGGCCTTTGGATGCACCAGTACGAAAGAGTGACCAGATGCAGATGGATGGAGCGAAAAGGACTAGGGGCAGGCCAAAAATGACCATTGAGGAGTTAGTAAGAAGAGACATGCAAAAATTAAGTCTTCACCCAAGTATGGTATCTAACAGAGCTGCCTGGAGGGCTAAGATCCAGGTTGCCGATTGTTCATGAGTGGGATGTCCCAGACCCTTTTTTTTTCACACGGATCCATGTAGCCAACCCCATTTAGTTAGGATAAGACTGAGATGTTTTGTTATACTGTTCCTCTCTTCTTCAAATTCATCTGACTTGATTTCTAGTTTTCCTCTCTACTGAACCAGAAATTGATTTATCCCTTATGTTCCTTATTTTCTATGTGCTACAACCTAATGGTTGAAAGCTGTGTTTGTGGGGCGTATCCTTATGATGTGCACTGTAACCTTCCCTTCCAAGTCAAATCAGCAATAGGAAGGGAACGATGTGTTGTTCCCAAGTATGGTAGGATCTGTGATTGGAGATTCAACTGTTGATGATGATGCTGTAATAAACCTCTAAGAGTAATTCCTGCTGTAGCTGAGTGACAGTGAAGTTGAATATGACTGTTGTCTGCCGTATGAATTCGGGACCTAGATTGATATCTGTGGTATTTGCACTTACTTCATGTTGTTGTATTAGTAAGATAGCTAATAATAGTTAGGGGGGGAGGGGAACCGCCTAGTGATGTCAATACAGTCCAGGTTTCATCTGTTAAATAGAATGCATCAAACTTTTTACTATTGGAACAAGCTGTGAAGACTTATATTGGTTCAAGGGGGAACTTCATATTTTGGTTGATCCACCTCCTAGGAAATTTATCTGGACTGGATGAAGGATGACTATTTGCTTAATTGTTGGCTATGGAATAGTATGGAACAATCTATTAGTGCCAACGAGGTTTGGGATGCTGTCCATGAGAGTTTTAGACAAGACCAAAATATTTCTCATGTGTACCAGATTAATGAAGACCATTTTTAAATTGGAACAAGGTGATAAATCTTCTTAGTTAATATCATAGTGCTTTGAAAGGCAGATGGGAAGAACCAAATCAGTATCAGCCTCTTACTGCAGTTATCAATCTTCTCAAAAAGCAAAGGGCAGATTTTCAATTAGCTAAATTTCTCTCCCTCGACTGAATTCTGAGTTAAAAGAGTAATAAATCAGATGTTAGCAAGTGACAACTTGCCAGTGCTGAATCACACACGCTTTTGATTTAACTCCTAAAAACTCTTACTCCATACAGATAACCTCAATTCCAAATGATTATAAATTCTTACAAATTGTATGGCGTGAGAATAATAACTAACCAACACGCTAAACCATGAATATGTAGGTAAGTTTCATAATATTTACTGATGTAGGAGCATCAACTGGCAGTGCAGCATTCATGGAGAATTTTAAGTAAATATGTTAACTCGTGAAGAAAATACAAAGAAGTTAGATGATACCTCGGCAAGATCCTCAGCAAGGGACTGGAGCTGGCCTGTAAGAGAAGTCACCTGTCTTTGGAGAGTTGGAATGACCTGCTTTGCCTGTTTAAATTCTGATCCCTGCTTCTCTAAAAGCTCATGAAGTTGACAGTTCATAACTTCTGGGAATAGAATGGCACTTTTCAATGATTTTATTTCCTCCCTTTGTTTCAAACACAAATCTTTCAACTTCTCAACCTGAAAAAGTATAAAAATTAAAATAAAACACAAATACTTCAACTCTTACAAATAACACAAAAATACTCAAGGTAATAGAAAATATTGAACAAATTCCAAAAGACAATAATCACAATACAAAATGGCATTATGTGTACTACTTAAACAGCAAATAGAAGCAGGTCATCAATGCCTTTTTCACTACTATCAGCCCTTGACTTTTTCCAAGAGACATTTATATCCAGGAAAAGTGACTCACAGTCTATGATGGCAGTAGGAATACGGAACACAAAATGAGAAAGAAGAGTGAAGGAGAAGTAAAGGAGACAGAGACCTCGAATTGTGGCAGCATGGTAAAACAAGTCTGTATGGCAGTTCATTCACAATGAGAGAGAGAGAGAGAGAGAGAGAGAGAGAAAATTATGGCAACAAGCAATATATCAGAAAACGGTGGAGGAGAGGCGGCCGAAGCAAAAGAGAGAGGGATCGGGCAGAGGTGGGGAATTGGGTGTTTGTACATTGATGATTTCATGAACAAAGATGGTGGATGAGAAGAAGTGGAAGAGAGAGGACTCAGGATTCAGATGGGTTGTTAGGATTGGGTTATATGTGTCTAGAAATAGTGCTATAGTTTCAGAAAATGGACACTTTAAGGTTAATTTCAATTTAATTAACTATTTATAGAGTAGTAGTGTAGTTTTAGCTGATGAATGGTTTGAGTTCCCAATGCACAAGATAGACAAAGGAAGAATAAGGGTAAGCTGTGGGCTGTTTCTAGAAGCCATTCTCTGATTCCAACAGCCAGATACAGCAGCCAAGAGTCTTTCTTTCTATTTTTTTTCCTTAATTTCTATATTTTGTCTCTAGCCTAGTTTCTATTTGAGTCTCTAGCATAGTTTCTATTTTATAACTAGAAGTTTTCAATTTTCTATTTTTCTAAGCTTGCTAGTAATTTCTGTTTCTAAATTGATTGGCTGTAACCCAAGAAATGGGTCAAAACCCCACTCGATAAATAGGGGTGATTGAAGCTTTAAGGTCAATCTTTTTGCATGGATCCTAGCGCTCGTCCTTGCTTGGATCTCCATGTAGCTGACCCTATTAAGTTGAGATAAAGTTTTGGATGTTGTTGTTGTTGTTGTATTGAAGCAGTTGAGGAACAAGATATCCTGATGAATAAGAGCTGTTGTTCTGCTTCTTCTAGCTTTTGCGGTGAATCTCTCAAAGTAATTGGGTGGATTCCTACATGTTTCTTCTTCTGTTTCTTCTAACTTTCTGTTCTTAATGATCCATATCAATGAGCTACAAGCCTACAACACAGGTGGGAATTTGCAGTCCTAAGCTCCATATCCAATGCTTTCCTTGTTTTGAAAATCTGCTGTCTCTGTTAGAATCAACTTATCCTGTGTTTTGTTTCTCACCTCATTCTGTCATTAAGTCTAATCTGATCTGTTCCAATATACCTGAGCGTCTACTACCAGTTTGAAGGCTCCTCAAGTATATCACTGTTATTCACATGCTGCTGTCTTCTGAAATCAGAGAAGGCCAGCAATCACACTCCTTATTCCAACTGAGAAATCAGTATTTGCTGGTTTGATAGTACTAAACACTTGGAGGTCTGGAACTGAATTTCAGGTTTTATTACCCCAGGGTTTCCAAGGTGCAAATCAGTTAGTTCTAGTTTTCCTTTTCTGACCTGTTCTGCATCGGTTATTGTATGTCAGATCCTCAGGAATGGATGTCTATGCGTGTATCTTGACCTTCAGTTTTTGTAGTTTCTTGGTTTCATCTTATTCTAAAAATAAAGATTGGAATTTCAAAAGACTAGACTTATAGTACTTTACATTCATGTGTAGTTGGCTTTGCGTTTGATAGAGATGGTAATCAAGAATTGTTTCTAGGCTAGACTTACAACAACTCTGTTATAAGCATCATTTCCTTTAGCACAATCAAATTAGATGAAGTTCAAGAGAAGAATACTTTGCCATTCAAAGAATAAAATGCATAGAAGATTGATTACTTTTTTCTAAGGAAACCGGTATGTAAAAATGCAGTGAGCACAAATCAACTGTCAAAAGTGGCAGTGGATGCTCTTGCGATGATATCTCTGTTTGCATGTAATAAACAAGAAATAGCTCATGAGAAAAATCAGAAAAATCGAATCACTGAAAATGATATTTCAATAATAACAATGAACAACGAGAATAGACGAATGTATGGACAAAGAGTATTACTTCTCTATTTTTCTCCTCAAGCATCATCTTGAGCTCCACGATTTCTATTTCGTACTCTTTATTCTGGTTCAAGAGCTCTCTTTCACTCCTAAGCACCATTGCTAACGTCCTTGTATTCGCCTTCACCTCCGTCAATGCCTTAGTCTCCGCTCGGTTCGTTGCGGGAGAACCCTTTTGAAACAATTTCTTCGGGAAAGCTGAAAACTTTGAACCTTTGGCGCCCGTTTTCTTCAGATCCTCGGCTATAAAATCAGCAGGAATAACCAGCGTTTTATGGTCCGCTCCTGCCTTCATCTTTGATCTCTTATCCATGAATTTCTTCACCATAGAACTCAAATTCTGCTCGTTCTTGATCTTAATAGGAGCTACATCAGAAGATTTAGTTTTGGCAAGCGCACGAGACGAATTTTCTGCAGTCGATATAGTATCAGGCGACCTTCCGGTCTGGCGCTTGAGAGAAGAGTGATTCTTTCCAGGGTTTTTGAAGTCGGAAGATGAGGATGGGTCTGAGATTTGAGAAGAAGCTGAAGATCGAGAATCCAACGAGGAATACCTAGATGAAGGCTTGAGAGAGGCCATGGTCAAGGTTGAAAAGCTAAAACAGAAAGGAAAAAAAGGGAAAAATCTAGATCTGAATCTTCAAGGAGACTTGCAGATAATCGAATGGGGGACTTTACGATCTGAAGAGAAGGCAAATATAGGTATAGGTTTCTGGAGAAGAGAGGCACAAATGTAGATGACACTCAGCTGTGGAGGTGATGAACTGTGATGCCCTCGCAGGCGCGGCTCTATAGCATTTTGGCGGTGTCTGAATTCAAAATTTTCGCGTCTGGCACGGTTTTCATCTGGGCGCAAATCTACGGTCCAAGTCCAAAACTTTCCAGTTAGTTCGAATTCCGAACTGGGTTGCACAGGCAACACCCATTCGAAAGCATCCTCCATCCGCGAGCGTGGCCTGAAACAGCGTTCACAAATCAAGGCAAAATAGTCTTTTCACATGGAAGGAGAGAGGGAGACAGATAAAGGCACATGCGATCAGATCCTCTCCAATGCCCCAACATGCCCAACGTGCATCCTAAGGCTGGACGGACCAGGCATGCCGCTCAGCCATCTAGAGGATCTGGACTCAAACACATGGGATCGTGACATAAGTTCTTTTTTCAAATTCATATCCTATCCAATTGCACTAGGCCTCCAATGTGCATTTGACACTCTAAAATGATCCAGGTATGCACCCCAACATAAACTCAAATCCTCCTCGGTCCCAATCCCTCTAGCTCACATCTTATAGTTAGGAGTAGGGATGTAAGTTTGGCCCTTGGCCGATCGAAATCCGCCATGGCCTGCCTTGAGCCCGAACAGGGGTTGGGTTAAGGTTTATGACCCTGAGGGTAGGTTAGGGTTAAAAAACACTAACCCTGGGTTAGGGTTGGGTCGGGCTTGGGTTGAGGCCTAGGCCTAGTCTAGCCCGACCCAATATGGCCCTGATTTTAACCATGATTTTTGTAAAATAATTTAGGCCCATCACCATATCTTTTTACTGAATAATGAAATTTTGGTCAATGATTCTTATGGTTAAGTGTCTTGAACATCTATTATTATGTCACACTACATAATTTTAATTGCGTATTGACGTATTGATCATTTGATATTGATGAGGCAAAATAAGTCACTTTCCTCAGCACGGCTAAAGCATGTACCTACCTCGGCATCCATCAGGCCGTGCTCCACCTCGGCCTCAATCATGTCGTGCTCCACTTAGGCACCAATCAGGCCGTGCTCCACCTCGGCCTTGATCATGCCGTGCTATTGCCTCAGCATTCAGCAGGCCGTGCTCCACCTCGGCCTCCAACCAGGCCATGCTGAACCTCGGCCTCATCTGGTCGAGCTGCCACCTCGGCCCGACGTCAACAACAAGGATTCCAGAAACGTGTTTCCGTCCACCCCTACATTCAAGGAACGTAGTCTATTCCGGAGGTCAGGAATCTATCCACTACACGTCAGCATGACGTCACACGGTTGATCTCTCCTAGTTAAGAGGGGAATGTTCCAGGAATATTCTCGGAATCACAGAGCCACTCTCCTTGAGGACTCCACGCCTAAGCAGGACTCTTCACAATCGTCTCCCACTTGCCCTCCATGAGCAGCCTATAAATACCAAGGTAAGCCTCCATCACAAGGGATCGATTACTCACTTCTCATACCGTAAAGCTCTCTTGAGCATCTGTTGTGGAAAGGTCTAACTTAGGCATCGAAGAGTCCCCCGTCGGGTCAGCCCGACTCTCCTTGTCATCACTTCTGTGTAGGTCGGCCAAAGCACCAGGAACTGCAGGAGAGATAGTCCGGTCAAATTTTTCCGCATCAAATATATTGTTTCTTCTTCTTTTTTTGATTTGTTTATGCATATGGCACGTGGTAAAAACTTCATCAATTAATGTTTTAGCAAGAATCAGGGATAATTAGGGTCCAATCTTGCCCAATTGTGGTTAATTAGGACTGTATTGAGCTGGCATGAACCTGATAAGATTGGACTAGGGTTTTAAAAAACCCGGCCTATTCCACCCCTAGCTTGGAGAGCTTTAATGTGTATGACAATTGGATGCGCACTAAATGGGCTAGAGGGTTATAGAGTCTGAATCCCCTCAAGACACGGCGCTGTCCCCAAGTCTTCCTAATCGTGGGATGCTCGTTGCCCAATAGCTGGAGATGGTTTGGATATTGGAAAAGAACTTACGCTAGGCTCTTTTTTCGGAGATCTAGATCGTCTACAGTGCTTTCTTGGTCTAGTGAGATGCAGTGCACCTCATATAGGGGTGTCAATTCGTGGCCCGACCCGACTAAACCGACCAGGACCGACCGTTTATAGACCGGCCCGGCCCAGACCGTTTATTAAACGTGTCAGGCTTGAGCCCGGCCCGTTTATAAATGGTTGGTCTCGGTTTTGCTACTTGGACCGTCGGGCGCCCGACCGAGACCGACCGAATAACGCCCGACCGAGACTGGCCTATTGTGCACCGACTTGGCCCGACCCTTTAATGATTGTAGAATACCTATTTTACCCTCCAAATTAAATAATAAAAAGTAAAAAGTAAATACATGTTCACATTTTAAATAATGGTTATATTTGGTATCATTTCTTGATTTATTTTCATTTTTTTTGGCTTGCATTAGTGGGCCGGAATATAAGAACACATTTTAAAGAGGGCCCGTTTAAAAACCGGTTAAAGCCTGTTTAACATTAAACATGTCCGTGGCCCGGTTAAGGCCCGACTAAAGCCCGATTAAGGTAACCCGATTATAGCCCGAGACCGACCGACCGAATATAAAGTGTACCATGCCCTCAATAACTAAACCCGATTAGTTAAATGGGCGGACACGATGTAGCCTTTGAAAGTTTTCAAACCCGATTAAGCCCGACCGAAACCGGACCGGCCCGACTGGTTGACACCCCTAACCTCATATGTGGGACACCTGTCCCAGCGACGGTCACGATGAAAAGAGAAGAATGGAGCTTCCCATTGATTCCTGGATCGGTTTTTGACCCAGATCCGATTAGATGAATCACCTACCCCACTCTGACCACCTTTCCATTTGAAATCGAAGGGGGATAACTTTGGTTAGAACGACAATACTCAGCACGGGTTCTCTCTCCACAGATCTCATCGTGAGTCGTGACCGAGGAAAGCCGGCGTTGGAGCTTCTTCTCCGTTGGAACCTGCTCCTAGAGATTGAAGTCGTGAAGCTTCAGGTTAACACTAGTCCAACTACACTTCGCCCTCTCTTTCTCACACACAGTAGCTTCAGGTTACACTCAATCTCACATGTTATCTGATCTGTGAAGAAAAAGAAAGAAGAAGAAGACAAAGGAGGAGTTAAATTCAGAAGAAAGCAAGGATATGTAAGTTCTTCTTCTTCTTCTTCTTTTTTTTCTTTTTGACAGAACTTTCTACTCCTCACTGTAATAAGGTTTTCATCAAACAATCGCTGACTGGAATTGTGTCGATCCAACCATCCCAATTTGCAAATTTTAGATTCAATTGTTTAAGTTTAGGGTTTACTGTTTCAAATTCCAAGATAGTTTCAAAATTTATAGTTTCCGATTTTAAGGTTTCATGTCAATTTTCGGCAAGTTTGTCATTTGAGAAGACGATGTGGTTTTCAAACCTGAAAAATAAACGGTTCAGTTGGGTCTATGCAGACCGCATACATGGCTAGATCCGTTTGTAAAGAACAAGGACTCTGTAGAACAAGTTCGCTTGCAAGAAACTAGAACTTCTCACAACAAATAAATCAATTTAAGAAAAAAGATAAATTCAATACGAGAACCACAATATTTGATACACTGAAGAGGAAATCAAGCCCCAGTAAGAAATTGATATTAATCTTGATCTTAATTTCTCCACATGAAGAGGCAAAGCCTCCAGGAAGAAGATTACTATGAGCAGTAGAAGAAAGAAACTATGCGCAGACTTGATTCTTGAGATTTGAGGCTTAAGAGAGGGCTTTATTAGTCCGGAGTCCTCTTTCCGTCATCACTAATCGGATCTGGATCAAAAACTGATCCCAGAAGCAATGGGAAGCTCCATTCTTCTCTCCTTATCCTCACCGACCACATTGCTTGGGACTGGTGTCCAGTCCTGGAGGTAGCTCTGCACCTCACTGGACAATGAAGGCACTGTGAAGGATCTGGATCCCTTTTTTCCATTTGTAAAACAAAAGATTAGGTGGTTAGTTTTGTAAAATGAAACCCAACTGAAGGTAATCTTGTAATTTTCCCAATTGAAATGCAGAGCTTCAGAACTTGACAATGGCAACGAATGCCTTATTCTTTCTGACCGGTCCAGATTGAATGTGATAAATATCGACAGCCACTAGCCTGCCTATGAAGGGATACCTTTCTATACGGCCCACTGTAGAGAACAGTGAGAAAGTAGAAATTCTAGTGGAATTCGAGAAATGTGACCTTTGACAGACAATTTGTCTTCGTCAATTCCTCTTAGTTGGTGTGGAATATCTCGATGCCAATTTATCACTAGATGGTCTCCCCAATCAATCTCACAGAGCCCTTGAACTAACTTCCTTACGTTTTATCTTCCTGTATGATTTGTCAAGCTCAAGGAGTAAACGAATGCAGTGAAGAAGAAGAAGAAGAAGAATAAGAGGGACATTCTGAAAAGTAAATTTACTTTTAAAAACAATTAATGTAGACTAGGATAGGGGTCTAACCAAGTCTCAGCTTCAAGATCTTTTAATCTAAGAACAACCATAACCAACCCAACAATATAACAGAAAATCAAAATAATATAAGATAGTCTAGCAGGCTATCGACTTCAATATGACAGTACTAATGAGGTCAAACCAGCAGTAACCTTTTATAACTAAACCAGGGAATGAAAGTAGTTCAATTGGATTCACAAACAACTGTAATCCATGAACCAAAGTCTAACACAACAGCAAGAGTCAAACCAGTCCAATCGATCTCAGTTTCAGAAATTCTGTAACTGAATAAACAGCAGGGAATGTAGGACTGAAATCATCAACTAATGAAGTCAAATCAGTGAGGAATAGTATCAGCAACCAATTAGCAACACCCAACAGAAATCGATTCGCAAATCTGGGCAGAAATTAGGATCGGCCAGAATAGGGAGAAATCCCATAACTGCAGATTTCTTGGTCTGATGAGCCTCAAATTAAGGTCGAGTTCCCCTCTATATGATCTTAACACTCGATCAAAAACAGAGAGCCATCGGATGGCTGGATCTTCAGAACAGTACAGGGGCAGCAGGAGAGAAACTTGAGATTTCCAGAACCAAAAATCAAAAGTAGTTCAGATCCCTTACCTGGTTTGAAGAACCTTGCAATTAACTTTGAAAAGAAAGAAATAATAGTTGAAGAGACCTCTTGGACTTCACGCAGCAAAGAGTCAATTGGATCAAACACCAATTCCTTCAGCCTTGATCCAACACAAGACAACTCTTCATGAAGAAGACAATAGCAACAGCCATTATTTTTTATCAAAATCATTCTAGGCCTTTAGGAGCCTCCTCTTCTTCATTTATAATGTTAATGAGGGAGGGAATTACAAAATAGAAGGTTCCTCAAAAAAGAAACCAAATATTCTCTTAATACAATAGTTACTAAAAACTGAAATTAGAAACTAGTTGAAAAAGGAAACTAACTACTAATGACTTGACTCAATTAATAACTTGACTCCTAAAGAAACAAATATAACTCAAATCAAGCCCAACTAAAAAGGAAACTAATGAAAATGGAAACTAACTAGTAATCCCGTACTCAATCTTAGAGCCCCCCTTTTAGACTCATAAAAGTGGTCTATTACACTCAAAACACATGGGATCAAAGGCCCAACATGTATGGAACCCAACCCTAGGCTTATTCCTACTAAAACAAGCATATTTTGGTAATTAGTCTGCGTCAAAAAATCTAATGCAAACATACCTGAAGTTGAAACAGAGGAGGGAACGATGGATTTCAGCCAAGTCCAACTTCAATCTCAATCGGTCGGTTGAATCAATGGATCCAGCGCATGTTCTCTAGGTTTAGAGGCGTAGAGCATAGTTGCCAAGGCGTCGCCTAGGCGTCCAGGCGGTTTGCCTGGGGCCTAGGCAACAGCCGCCTTGTTGCACTGCATGTCGCCTTGTGTTTCGGCACTTATTTATGCCAAATATCATTCAAGTAAATGTTTTTAATATTTGTTATTTCATTTACTTAAGATATTATTCATAAATAAGCAAATACCCCCTATTTGAATCCAATAAAAATGGTTTAAAAATCAAATTCCAAAAGGAAAAAAAGTCAACCCCCCAGTCCAAGAACAAAAACTGGATTTTGGTTATAGGGACGATTTTCAACTTTTAAATGCTAGGGTTTTTCTCAATTATGAAAATTTTATAAATTCTATCATGTTAAAACATTGCTAAAAACCAAAAGTCCAGTAAAAAAATATTTTGTTTTGATATTCATAAAATTATTTTCATTCAGGCGATTTTAACAGTATTCGCGCACTTAAAAATAAGTTTGACTGAAGCATAACTTTGTCATTGCAACTCAGATTTAAGTAATCTTAGACTTGTTAGAAAGCTGGTTTTATATTATAACTAATACAAAAAGTCTCATGTAAAAATAAAATCATTTGACCAGTCAAACTTATTATAAAATAAGAGCATTTCTCTAAATATTGATTTTTTATAACTTAATATGACTTAATGTTAATTTTTTATGATTTGATGTGGCTAAATGTTGATTTTTGATGACTTGATGTGGCTTAATCTTGATTTTTTATGATACAATGTATATATAACTTACTAAATAATGTTAGAAAATAGGAAAAATAAAAAATAACACTTGTTCGCCTAGTTCGCCTTAAGGCGGGCGCCTTCTCGCCTAAGCGCTTAGACAACCCTCCACCGCCTTGGTTCGCCTTGGCGCCGTGACAACTATGGCGTAGAGAACTTAATCGCAGAGAGATACTTCATCGGGAGAGAGAAACAGTGGAGGGTTTTAAATTCTAACCCTTTCACGTTATATTTCCCCCCACCACCAAACCTTTTTTTTTGTTCACTTAAGGGGGTAAAATGACTCCATGCATCTCACACCATTTAAAAACTTGTACTTCATCAAATGAAAAGTTTACAATTATAATATAAAAAACAAATACTTAAGTGAAAGGAAAAAAAAAAAAAAAAAAGCGCTCACCTTTCCTACCAAGTTGTGCACGGTGCCAAAGGTGACGCCTTTTGGACGCATTAACACCAAAGGCGACCGCCTTTCCTACGTACACAATGGCGTCCCTTGCCCTGCCCCTAAAAAAAAGCCTGGACGCCAAGGCGTCGCCTAGGAAACGCCTTGACAACTATGGTTTAAAGGCAACAACCCCTGCCACAGCTTCACTGTTTGTCATGCCATTTCAAAATCAAACTACCTTCCCACCCAGTCTTTCCTCATCTATCGGCACATTCAAGTTTCCCCCTCTTGTTGCTTGTGTTGGAATGGGAGTGAAGATGCTGTTCATCTTTTTTTCTCTTGCCCCTTCTCTTCTTTTGTCTAGAAGAAGGTTCTCAACTCCATCTGGCCTTCTTGGCATAACCATTCTCCCCTTGTCTAGAGAATGGAATTGGATTGACATGACCTTTTGGTGGGCCTTCTATTTGTAATAAGGTCAGGTTGCTTGCCTTTGGGGCCACCGTCAACCACATTTGGATGGAGCAAAATCTCCGTAAATGGACTTCCAATCCCTGTTCTTTTGAAAAGATTTGGAATGCCATCTTCTTTGAGGTTACCTCCAAGCTTGGTTGTCTTCAACATCGGAAAGCTCGCAACACCCCAAGGAACATGCTTATTGCTGTTGACTGAGGTCTTCCTCCATCCACAACCCCCCCCCCCCCCCCCCCCCAATGTTCATCCTTCTTTAGTTTAGCTCAGCCCTCTGTTGGCCTTTGTTGCTCCTCTTGGGCTTTTCTTTGCTTCCTCCCCTCTCCCCTTTATATTCTTTCCTCCTCATTCATCCAAAAAAAAAAAAAAAAAAAAGAATAGAAAGTTTAGGGGTTGGTTAGTCTACAAATTAGTGCTCTGATGTACTGTGTAATCATTCTGACCCTCCCTAGACCCAGTAGCGGCAGAAGCCTCATGCACTAGGTATGCCCTTTTATATGCTATGTAATGCAATGAGTTGATTAGTGAAAATTTTTGCTTCAGCCTTTGGTTTTGTAGGGATTTAGAATGCTCCCTGCAGTGCTGATTCAGTCGGTTCTTGATGGAGGTCTCAAGAAACCCTTGGTGGTGATTCCAAGGTTGGGGGTACCAGTGGTGATTCCAGTCCCTGCAAATTAGATGCTGATTCCTGATCATATCCTCTTTTTCTATTGTTCTTTTATTTCTTGCTCTGCCACAGTTGTATATCAGTTTCAGTTCATCGGGTTATCGATTTTTGTTTCAATCTGGTTCTATCCCTATACCTGCGATCCTGTCGCAAATTGATCTTCCACTTACAAGCTCATACGTTCTTATTATTGCATGTGGTCTCCATGTTGTTAGGAGTTTTAATTCATATCCGTAAATCTGTAAAGCACATCATAACATTAGCTCTTGAGCTTTTCCCTTGCTTTTACATTTTACTCAAATTTAACATTTTCTAGCTGCATTTGTCTGCATCCTGAACCTAATCACATTTTCCTTGTCGTTTCTTCACCTTTCACCATATCAAGTTTGCCTGCTTTTTCAGCCGATTAGCCAGTTTCAACAAAGACAGAACCTAAGTGGCCTCGAGTCTATGAATGCAAAACTTTTAGGCTTTAACTTCAGCAAAACTCATACACATTACTATCAAACCCCCCCACACCCCCCCAAAACAACCCAACCCAAAATAAAAAAAGGAGTGAAAAAAAGCAGGAGAAAAGCAAATCATTTGGCACTGGTGTATGTTTGAAAAAAAAAAAAAAAATACTGGGAGGAGGAGGTGGTTTAGAGAGAGAATTTTTTTTCTTCCTGAAATTGATAAATTGGAGTGTGCTTCCATGAGATGATCTTTCAAGGCTATGGGATGGAGGTAAAAATTGCAATGATTATCTTTGCTTTGAAGTATACCTTCTTTGAGTATATTTTATGGGTCATACTATTAAGGGTGTGACTTTTGAACTGAAACTGAACCGAACTGTTTAAACTGCAACTGAGAAACTGAATAATAATTGGTTTGGTTTCAGTTTTAATTTTGTAAAAGAATAATAATTTGTTTGGTTTGGTTTTGAACCGATAAAAACTGGTCAACATTAGGGTCATTTTCTTGAAGTTTCTAGGTAGAGAGATTGAGAGAGACAATCAGAGCCCTAACCCTTCTCCTTCCTCCTTTGACTTTCCCCCTTGTTTGCCACCTACTATAGTGCGTGAATCATGCCACATGGCGATCTCTATGGCGACTGACCAGGTGACGGTGTGATGCTGCAAATGTCATAGCTGGTGTTTGGAGATCATCTACAATCCTGCTATGGTAATTTATCTTCCCAATGGTACCACAGCTGCATAGTAGTGACCCTTCTCTCTGACAGTCTTTCTCATTCTTTATTTTCACCAATCTCCCCTTTTTCTATAGCTCTCCTTCAGTCGTCAGTCTCCAGCGAGCTCTGGAATTCTGGTGATGTAAGATTTTCATTGTTATGTTTCACTGATTACTTCCAACCTCTCTTAGGTATTCACTCATTCGGCCTTCGTTCGCGGGATCTGATTTTCTGAGTTCTTGCCTGATATTCAGTTCTTGTGGCAGATCCAGTTATCTTACTTTGTTCTAGGTTTTAGATCCGGCTCCCTACTTTCGCATTTAAATTTTCAAATTCTGATGAATTTTCTTCTTTCCGTTCTATATCTGTTTGCTCAGTGGTTTTGTTTTCAAATTTGACATAATTAGGGTCAAGCAATGCACATTATGGATTCGTGTAAAGGTGCCAGAACTGGTTTCTCTGTCTACACTGTCCTCTCCCTCCTCCTCATTTCCATTGTTCTGCTACCATTCCACCCGTCCTTACTCTTCCTCTTCTTGATCTCCAGCAAAGCAACATTTCTGCTGAAATTTCCTGCAGAAGTGGCTGTTGCTCTTCTTCTACTACTCTCTCTCTCTCTCTCTCTCTCCCCCCTCTTCCAAAATTGATATAAACCAAACCGCAACTGTTAATAAATTGATTAACCATAACTGATAACAAAACAATTAACCGGAACCAATTAGTAATTGGTTTCGGTTTGACCACTTGGAACCGTTTACTAATTGGTTTGATTTCAGTTTGAAGTCCGTTACATCTCGAACCGAACTGATTAACACCCTTATTACCTGTTTAAATCTTAATGATCTGCCATTAATTGATAATTTTTTAGCTATTGATTCCATGACTGGATTTGAAATTGCAGGAGTATGATATTGAGGATTCGGTACTGCCTCTTCAACCATCTCTAAATTACACTGCTCCTGAATTGGTTCGGAGTAAACAATCAACAGTTGGATGTTCTTCTGACCTGTTCAGTTTTGGATGCCTTGTGTACCACTTGGTTGCTCGCAAGCCTCTTTTGGACTGCAACAACAATGTCAAAATGGTAATACTCTTTATAAATCTGTGCTTATTTCCCAGACATGATCTTCATACAAGTTAGTTTGCTTCATTTCTATAATTCTATCTCATGGAGAATTTCTAGCCTTTTATTTTTAATCAAGTAGTTTCTTTCTGAGTTAAAGCTTGAGCTTGTTTGTGAGAAATTTCAGCTTCCTTCCAGATTTTTTTCTCCAATGTTTTTCCATTTATTTATTTCTAGAACTGGAATCAGATTACATGAACTCTTTCATGTTTTCGTGTGTCCGTTATATTTTCTTTATCTCTCTGCGTATAGTAACAAGTTTAGTCAAATCCGATATCATTTGCTTCACCTAAATTCCTTGGGTTTATCACCTTGTCTTTATTTCTTGAAACTGGTCTCTTCTTGCGGTGTTATTTCTGCTTTTTTTTTTCCTTCTTGTTTTGTTTTTTAAACTCATTATTGTCATTAAACTAAAAGTAACGACAACAACAATAGCCCTAGGAAGGAAACAGTTTGACTGGGTTTTCAAGGATTTCCCCATTAACTGTGCATGCATATTTCTAAATATGGTCTATATTTCTCTTTGTTGTTGCAAATTTTCTTTGTTTAACTGCTAATTTCTTGTGTGTTGTTACAGTACATGAATAATTTGAATTATTTGTCAAATGAGGTTTTCTCAAGCATCCCACAAGAGTTAGTTACTGACTTGCGAAAGATGCTCTCTGTAAATGAGGCTTCAAGACCAACTGCCTTGGATTTTACTGGTAAGATATTGAGCTTGTGACCTTTGCTTGTTTCAGTTTGTTCTTGTGTGTTTGTGATATTACTGAATCTTTCTTCTAGTTATGGATGCTTAGACTGTTCTAATATAATGTGGAGAAAGGAATTATTGTCAAGGTAGATGTGGAGAAATGTTTTGGGATTTTTAAGAATATGCTATGCACGTGAAGGGTTTTAGGGGTAGGTGAACAAGATGGAGGCTGGATGCAATGCAAATTTTTTGTTGGTTTGAAATAAATGGGTCTCCCAAGGATGCTTCCCATATCATGAAACAATTTATCTGGGTGACCCGTTATCTCCTTCTTATTTACGGTTATAGCTGATGTGTTAAGTTTGATTGGTTTGCTAAAGCTTCCTTTTTAGGCTTGTTAAAGGATTTTAGAACTGGAAGAGAGGAGATTGCGGTTATTCACGTATAGTTTGTGAATAATATCATTTTTTTGAGCCAAACATATTAATTTGTTCTCAGCGAATTATGGGCCTTCAAGTGAATTTGGAGAAATCAGTAGTGGATGGAATGGATTTTCCAGGCCAAGAAGAGTTGGCTCCTTTGGTTGCATTCTAGGGTTTCCAATCACTTCTCTCCCATTGAAATACTTGGGTCTTCCTTTGGAAAATCCCATGGAGAAGCCTTCTAGAGCCAATTCATGGAGAATTTTTTGAAAAGATCAGGTTGTGTGTGGTGTTCTCTCATAGCGAAGGAAAGAAAAAGAAAAGAAAAAGAAAAAGGAAATGAATAGGTTTCCTCCACTACCTGTTTGGTTGACTCAGGAAAAATGATAAAAATCACTGAGGGAATATATCTTCATTGTTTGGACTCTGCTTGTACTAGGAAATTGTGTGAGAAATAAAAAATATTCTTTTATGTATTGCACATGTACCGAGGCATTTAGCGTACAGTTCTATAATCGAATCTATTTGATAAACTCTTCAAGAATTGATTTAATTAATTATGAAATAATGTGGTCTTTGAACATTGTGCTGTAGTATAATTAGAACATTGGAAAGTCCATTTGACATGTGAGATTTCTTTGGATGAGAATTCCACATGCCTATGTGGTAAGTATGGACCATCAAAAGAATCAAATCAAGATTGTTGATTTCTTTCTCTCCCCCCCTCTCTCTTTCTTTTCCATTTACTCAAGAAGTGTTGATTTTCCTTTACTATAAGGTAGTTTCTTTGCTACAAGACATGAGGGGAAGGACAGGAAGCTGACTGTGCTGTGAGTGATATCTGCGCTTCCCTCTGGCTTCAGGACTTCTATGAGTGTTGGTGGGAACACGAACCTGCATATTTTGAACCCCTAAAACAATCTCTTCAACTATGGAAACTTGCAACCTGAACTTTTGTCCGCAAGCTTGTTGAGCCCCTTATCCGATCTATCTGCAGCCCCCACCTTTTTCATGATGGAGCATTCCGGCTACAGCTGATGTACCCAAATATTGTATATTTCCATGTCCATCTTCTGTACCGCAATCAGAGCGAAGGTAGGAAGAATCCGGTGAGCCATACATGGAATCAAGGAGAGGTACATTAATAGTTTGATATAGTTGGGGCTGCTCCAAGTGGAGAACCTGCACAGCCGATTGCGAAAGGAGGTGTTGGTTGGGGAAGCAGCCTCATCTTTTTCTTTTCTCCATGTTTTCCCACAGAATTGGTTCAACATTATTGTTGGATACGGTTCCCCAAATTTTCCAATTTTTTCTCCCTAATTTCCTTTTGGAAAACAAGGAAATGACCTTAAGTGTTTTTTTTTTTTTTTTTTTTTTTTTTTTTTTAACTTCTTAGCCTTAGCCTCCTGAAAAAAAATAATTTTCAGTTTTGGGGCGAATAACTTTGTATAAGTCCACATTGCAAAATCTTCCAGTTCTTTATCTTTATTTAGAATGAAAGTTGGTACAGATTGGAAAAATTATTTGGGATTTTCTTGGTGAATCAGGGGAGAGGAGGAAATATCACTTGATAAATTGGAAAACAGTTTACTAGTCGGGGATGCCTCTGTTGGCTAGCTGGTGGGAGCCTTCTTTTTAACTTTTTGTAATCGAATCAGAATAGTTATCAGGATTTGGGAAATCACTTCCTATTTGCAGAATGCTTTAGGATGATTGAAAGTGTCTTATTCTGGGATGACAAAACTAAAATCCAGATGTTGGGATTCTAAGAGGAATTATCACTCCCCTCCCCTGAACTTTGGGGAAATATCAAGTTCCCCCATGACTTTTTAATTAATTCACTCCCCTCCCCCGAAATCAATAGATTCTACCACTCGTTAGTACTTGTTAGATTTTGCTGTTAAGTGACTAGTAAATACCCAAACTGCCCTCTAATAAGAAAAGAAAACCATTTCAAGCTCTCATCTTCAACGAAGACTTCTTTAACGAGTCTTGTTCGCCATCGCTGCTTCCTTCACTGTTGCTGCTCACAGTCGCTGCTCACCATCGTCGCTCACCGAGAAGATGCTCACCATCGCTGCTCATCGAGAAGGCAAAGGCGACTCTCCTATTTTACTGGCGATGCTCATCGAGAAGCCGGCAACCGAAGTCCTACTCCTTCAATTGAAGCCCTAATTGGGCCTCTAAAACCTTTTAAAAACTTCAAATCCTCCTGGTAAAACAGTCTGGGAGTTCCTCTGGATCTATTACCATTACTATGCCTTGGGAACAGTTCGACTAGCTGGGCACTCAGACCTCAGCCATAAACCATTGCTGGCAAGCATTGGGTACACATTATGTGACAAAACCGTTCAAATGGTGCGCAACTAAGCAATTGAAATGCCTGTGGAGTAGGGCAAAGAGTTGGGCACCAGAGATCTCCGGCCGTTTGATTAAATTATATTTCTGGCTTTTTTTTTTTTTTTTTTTTCGAATAGTTCTTTTAATGGGAAGAATGAAATAGCTCAACAAGCCACCATATACTTCAATTGCTGATGTCTATTGCCAAATTTTACATAAATCATATTCCACATAATCAAGGGGGGGGGGGGGGG
>NC_056569.1:13502990-13534951 GCF_013358625.1 Macadamia integrifolia
GGGGGGGGGGGGAAGGGCGCAACACTCACCTTATCGACATGCTGTTTTCCAGGAATCCACTGGACTAAATCCGAAGAAGCATCACCAGAGCCATTCTGGGGAGCCACTGCCTCAACGATTTCATCGCCATCAAACTCCTCAATTCCAGATGCACTAGTAGTACTGCTGCTACCCCTTTCTCCAGCGTATCCGCTACTACTAGGGCTCAGTGGCTGATCGGCTTCAAGCTCTGAGTTGTCTCTAAATGCAATGCTAGCAAAAGAAAGCCCGCAAACCTCTTCACTAGCTTCAGACGCTGCTGAATTCATCGGGGGACCGCTCTCGAGCGGTTCCTCTATTTGAGGCTCCTGTCTTCCATCATGCTCTACGGCCGCTGATCCATCATTCTCTGCCTCACCAAAACCTCGTTGATCGGACGTCTCCTCGACGTCGGCAATGCCGTTGGATTCGTCCAACGTCAGAATCTGCAATCGTTTTTGAGTTGTTTCGAGAGTGTTATTAGAGTTGTCTCTGAATGCAATGTCAACAGAAGAAAGCTCTCGAACCTTTTCAGTTGTTTCGAGAGTGTACCGTTTGAAGATAGAGCTTCAATTTCAACCAAGATTAGGCTTCGATTGAAGGAGTAGGGCTTCGGTTGCAGAAGGAGGTGAACTTCAGAAGATGTAGGGCGAGCTTCGGTGAAGGACACTTTGGCTTCCTCTTCTTCTTTTGATCGAGGGGCATTTAGGGTATTATAAAAAAATAGGATAAGCACTTAAGAGCAAAATCTAACAGGTACTAACGAGTGGTAGAATCTTTTGATTTCGGGGGAGGGGAGTGAATTAATTAAAAAGTCGTGATGGAACTTGATATTTTCCCAAAAGTTCAGGGGAGGGGAGTGATAATTCCTCCTTTTTTTTTTTTTTTTTTTTAACTTCTCAGCCTTAGCCTCCTGAAAAAAATTAATTTCCAGTTTTGTTGAGAATAACTTTGTATAAGTCCACATTGCAAAATCTTCCAGTTCTTTATCTTTATTTAGAATGAAAGTTGGTACAGATTGGAAAAATTATTTGGGATTTTCTTGGGGAAGGGAGAGGAGGAAATATCACTTGATAAATTCAAAAACAGTTTACCAGTCGGGGATATCTCTGTTGGCTAACTGGTGGGGGCCTTCTTTTTAACTTTTTGTAATCGAATCAGAATAGTTATAAGGATTTGGGAAATCACTTCCTATTTGCAGAATGCTTTAGGATGATTGAAAGTGTCTTATTCTGGGATGACAAAACTAAAATCCAGATATTGGGATTTGAAGATTGTTAAATTGCACTCATTCTGAAGTTACTGATGGTGTTCTCTAAGTGCATCTTATCAATTTTTTTAAGTGAGTGTCATGCAAGGTACAAGGTGAGGCAGCTGGATTGACTTCAGTGAGGTGCAATATTCTAAACCCTAGGGATGGTGTCTCATACGCCTATATCAAACAGGTAGATTGAATAACTAGTTACAATTGAATCATATGACAGAATATCAGTCACAGAACTATAAACTAATCAAGAACAAGCATAATAAATGCAGAATATAGCAAATCAATGGTCTTCTAAAAAAAAATGCAAGATAACAAACTTGACCACTTTGACCTAAACAATGAAAAATTGGGCGCCATATTTTCAACTAAAAGAAGTCACTAGTGTTGCACTGCTCAAAAGGGCATGGTTTATGCTTTATTTGAAGCCCCTAGAGTTGCAATGGTTGAACAAACTTGGTTTATGCTTTGTTTGCTCTTGAACAAACTTGGTTTATGGTTTGTTTGCTAGAAGAGAAATGCCGAACTTTAAAAGCACACAAAGGCATTTAAGTAAGAAAAGGCACCAAAGGTGTACAGAGCCAGAGGTGTGCCTTGTGTGAGGCATGTTGCATGTGCCTTGGGGGCATGTTGCGTGAATTTTTGCTGCAGCATGGACACTATTGATATGAGGAGTGCCACTTTATGTTGGGCTTGAGCAATCAGTTCCTGCTTAAACAATTCTGTATATAGTATGAGATCGTAACATTTTATTTCACCTATCAATATGAAAAAAATTAGCGAGTGTTATCAGGGCACAAACCTCCAGTGAGAGGCACACTCCATGTGGCTTGTTATATATTGTTGAGGCATGCCCTTTTTGCGCGTTTGATGCCTTTTTTGTGCCTTTCTGAATTGGTTGCAAGGCTTAGCCCTTTTTGTTTGAACATTGCATCCTGAGGGGCTTGTTCTAGTTGAGTAACTGAGTGAATAAAGCTTGTTTTGCTAATTGGCCAAGTTGGAGGGTATTTATAGTCAAGGTAACTTTATAGGTCACGTGTGAGCATTTTTCACCATTTAAATGGCCCGATTCAACTTTGAAAGAGTGACACTCCACTTGCTGAATTTCTAACAGAGCCTTAAAAGTGTTGATGTCGAAAATGACTACATATCTTCTTTGTATGATCTCCATCTTTTGCCAAAGTGCAGAAGACTCGAAGGCCATAATTTTTATGCTTTCACAATCAACTCAGGTTTAGTGCACAAGTTCCAAAATTGTGCTCGAGTCAGACTGATGGAAGGGTGTGGTGGTGTTAATCACAGGAGCCAATGGAGAAGTGGAAGAGGTGGTAGATGAGTCTGCCATGTTGAATAAGTGAAAGAAGAAGAGACGTTAGCCTTTAGGAGGCTTCTGATACCATGAAAGAGCAACACAAAATTTGAATTCTATATTGAGTTTGTTGACTGTATACGTTGAGGTTACAAGTTTAAATAGAAGTATGAGTGTTGGTGTTACATAAGAGTTTGAGTTGCACAAGTCTCTTAAGAGATAAGAAGACTAGTTCAAACAAATTCAAAATGCATAACTGATTTGCCACGTAATGGAGGATTCAAAGTATTTTGAACTAGTTGAACGAGAGGATAACGATCAGGTTGTTGGAACCGGATCCTTATCCTCAACACTGTTCCCCACTTGACATTGATAGATTGTCAAAAAAGTTACATCGACGTTGAACCAAGCACTCTCGATGTTGAATTCCAACCTCAGTCCATTCTCCTCCTTTGTCACTCATCAATTCATCTTCCTCAGCACCATCAGCATCGCCTGAGTGAGTGTTGGCCAACTCACTGTGTTGACAACAATTGAGTGACAATGCCCAATAATAAGGATGTAATATATTTAGGTTTTAGCAACTCTACTTGTACTTAGGCTACATTTTTTTTTTTTGGCCAGTTTTTGTTAAATTTTGTGAAATATCTGATTTGCATACGACAGTTTTGATAAATGATTGTTGGCAAGGTGACCCAAGCGTTGGAGGGGTACCTAGTCGACAAGACGCCACCTGCCTGGGCATCACTTAGGCACCCGAGGTGTACAATATATGTAATATAGCAATGATAATGTTATATAATTATGCTTATATGCAACATAGAAGTCATATAAGTGCAATATGATATAATTATGCTAGTAATGACCTAATATGAGAAATCCAATGTTTAAGAAACAAAGCATATATATATACTGAATATTCAATAAAAAACAAAATAATAAAACGAAATCAATGTAAACTTGTGAAGTATCAAAAAGTGATATAATATAAGGCGTGTTGTCACAAGGCCACAAGGCGATGCCTAAGTGTCCAAGGCGGTCACCTTTCTTGCACCAAACATGGCATGTTGTCGCCTTGGACCTAAGAAAGTGCCTTGATGCCTAGATGATGCCTTGGAAACTGATAAATCATACATATTTATTTGAAAAACTATGCTCTCCGTATCCTTGAGGTGTGCTCCTTTTTTGCAGTTTGTGCCTCAGCCTCTTGGAGGCCTTTTGCACCTTGAGGACACCATGAACCTTAACAACACTGTGTCTAGTTTGCTACCTCAATAGTTATGGACTTCATAGTGCATGTTTTGGTAAGCTTTAGGGCCTCTGCTTCAGGGCTTCTAGAAGCCAGTTTCTTTGGTTTAGAAAGGCCTATCTGATATAATTATTTTGTTTGGAATCTTTTTTGTCTGAAGCACGAGTACCTAGGAGCCAAGGGGCGTGTTTTTTAAGTTTCTTGGGTTTCTGTGACAAAGATTTCGAACAAAATTATTTTGTTGGTTGCGTGTTTTGAGCCTGCATGAGCCCAGAAGATGGCTTCTAGGAGCTGGCCCAAAAGCTTACCCAAGGATGCACTTAATGTTCTTATTTCTTGATCCTTAGTTTTTGATGTAGATGCACACCCATGGACCGATCCAAACCCATCTGGGTATCCAGACGGATGAACCTGATCCAATTTGGGTCTTTGACCAGTAGGATCTATTAGGATTTTATTTTTATTCTGATGCAATCTTTTATTTTGGGAGCTTTAGTAGATAGCTACTAGGATTTAGTTTTCAATTAATTTGAATTTCCAGATTAGAGTAGGTTTTCTTTAACGTTGGTTTTCTTTTACTATTTATGTCATGTAACTGATTGAGTAATAAGAGAATAGAATGATGAATTGAGTTTGAATGTTTGAGAGCCTTAGGGTTATGTGTGTGATTCTTCCCCCCCTCTTTGTGCGATTTCTCCTTCTCCCCCACAACTCTGAGACCCATCTTAGGGATTTCTGCCCTACGGCCCCTCTCCCTACCGGCCCTCCACCAACTTGGTATCAGAGCCGAAGGATCCTTCATTCGTTCTCTCCCTGTTCCTCTTCTTCCTCCCCATTCTTTTCTTCAGTTCTTTGCCACGACTGACCCCCCCCCCCCCCCCCAAAAAAAAGAAAAAGGCTCGCTGAACCCTAACTCCATCCCTGTGCCTCTCAAGCACAACCCCATCGACTCATTCCACTGACCTTGGATCGGAACCCTCCCTTTTTCCTGGGGTTTTGATGGCAACCACAAAAAAGAAAAAAAATCCCTTCGTTTCCCACAGCAAAACTCCATCATCCTCCCCTTTCTCTAACCACTTTAATCAACCCATATCCTTCTTTCTAGGTTCTGCTAGCAGCGACAAAGAGAAAAAAAATAAAAATAAAGAGAGAAACGAGAGAGCTTGAATCAAAACAGAAAGAAGGAGAAAAGAAGACGAGAAGAGAGAGAACGAAATAGAAAACAAAAGAAGGAGAAGAGAAGACGAGAAGAGAGAGACGGAGACATACCTGTTCTCGACTTCTTCCATCATTGCCTGGTATGCCATTGAACATCTTGCCATCCTGGAATCTTGTTGATCATCAAAGTTTCTTGGTCAGTCCTTTCCCTCACAGCAGCTTCATCGAACTACTGTCATCACAATTCCTGGCCCTTGCTGGTCTCTTGTCTCCAAGAAACCCCTTGCCCTTCTGTCGGTAATCCAAACCCCACCCCCGATAATCCTTTTCTTACTTTCTTTAATTTTTTTTTTTGATTTTCCAACTCTTCCCCCTCTCTTTACCTTTTTTATTTTCCTTATCCTTATTTTCCACTTGCTTCCAATTCTACCCTTCCCACATACCTTATGTTTACTTTGTGTTGCTAATTGATTATCTTCTAATTACCATTGTGCCCCTCACTTAAATATCTCCATTTTATTACCATTTGGCCATTCCTCTTTAAAATTCCATCCATTTCAAGGTTGCCATTCTTTATGCACATCATGGAGGTTGATCGATACACTTTGCTCCTTCCGATTAGAGATGATCTCCGTACCCTACGAGAAAAACTTTCTAGTCTCCATACAGGTGTTCGAGAGCTTGCTGGTAGTAATAACACCTTCTATGAGAAATTGTCAAACATGGTAGAATCTTCAAAAAGTGGATCAAACATGGAAACACATGTGGACCAATTAGTAACGACAACAAAGGTGAGAGGACAAGAAGATCGTGGATCAAGTAACGATGGACATCAGTGCAGTGACAGTTGTTCACTATCATGAGTTTGTTTTCCCCCACGACTTTTCCGACTTGAATGCACCTTCGAAGCTTCACATCTTAGATTTGGTTTACATGGTAGACAAGAAGCAGTGCACCCCTGCTCGTGAGCTTCTATTGTTATCCTTCTACAAAACTAGTGGACGAGTTTTTCTTAACACCAGGGGAGTCGATGTAGATACACACCCATGGACCGATCCAAACCCATCTGGGTATCCAGACAAAGATGAACCAGATCTAATTTGGATCTTTGACCAGTAGGATCTGTTAGGATTTTATTTCTATTCTCATGCAATCTTTTATTTTGGTAGCTAAGTAGTAGATAGGTACTAGGATTTAGTTTCCAATTAATTTGAGTTTCCAAATTAGAGTATGTTTCCTTTAATGTTGGTTTTCTTTTACTATTTATGCCATGTAACCGATTGAGTAATGAGAGAATAGAATGATGAATTGAGTTTGAATGTTTGAGTCTTAGGGCTGCGTGTGATTCTTCCCCCCCGCCCCCCCACTCTTTGTGCGATTTCTCCCTCTTCCATGCAACTCTGAAACCCATCTCAGGGATTTCTGCCCTACCCCTACCGGCCCTTCATCAGTGTTTTTTCCTTGATTACATCGTTTGTTTTCAAACTCATGTTCATTCTTTGCAGGTTCTCCATTTTTTCGGGATGATACTAGGTTGCGTGCTCTTCGGTTCTTGGACCACATGCTGGTATATGTTTATATAATTTCTTCTGGCAGTTATTGAAATCATGCTCTCTTGGTGCACTTTTGAATGAGAATATAAAGTTAAAAGAAAATGTCGGTGGATATAGGACTTCGGAAATGATGAATTTCATCTGCTTGCAGGAAAGGGATAATATGCAGAAGTCTGAGTTTTTAAAGGCATTATCTGATATGTGGAAAGATTTTGATTCCCGTGTATTGCGGTATAAGGTTGAGCCATCCCTTGTCCCATTGTTGCATCCATTGTTATGATGATTCATATATTAGATTATTAGGAGTCTTAACTTGTTCATGTAGTTAAGTATGTGAGCACTAAATCAACTAATAGTCTTCTGTTAAACATGACTTTTAATTCTTTCATTCCCATGTGTATGTTGGTTCATCCGTGTTTCATAATTTGGTCGAAAGAACTTCTATGATAAATTCTATTAGGGTGAGGGGAATCCGTAAAGATTGAAAAAGGAATTTGAGGGGTGAAACTCTTTGTTTATTCTGACAATATTTTATAGGAGGTTGAAGATGGCCATTCATTTTTCATGCATTTTATATCACAAAAATAGTCCCATTTATTTACTCTCTTCCTGAAAGTTGACGACTCCAATTTTTCTATTACCTAATATTCATAGAATTTGGTTTGAATTGCTTAAGGGTATGGGAACATAAAAAGAGAGGTCAAAAGTTCTTCCTGGTGTACAAGAGTCCAAAGTAAACTCTCAAAGACCTTGCTGCCATTTTCCTTTCGAGGACTCTGTCACCCAGATAAAGGGAACACCTCCATAAGGTACAGGCCTGAATACAAATACTTTTAGATGGTGCCTTTTAATGGGTCGGAAATCTTCTTCAGAAAGGCCCTAGATACACTAAACATTGTAGGGTTTTTGTGTCCATCCTTCTCCCAAAGCTGCTTTGAATCGAAAGACCGCCATTATAGAAAGAAGTCAAACAAGGCTTCACTGTACTTTTGAAAGTACCATTCCAAGATGTACAGCAGTCCCCTTTATGTGATGATGCCAACCTGGGAAGTGTTTTTATACCAGTATCATGGTTATCAAGGGGATAAAGCTACAAAGGCGATGGAGGATAGTAAAAAACCAAGGTGACACCAATAAGGTGGCAATGCGTTGTGCCAGTTAGGCTGAACCGCCTTATCGCATTGGTGCCGCCTTGATAAGTATGGTATCCATACCATAGAGTAAGTTCGAAAGCTGCTTTAGCCTACTAACTGTTCTTGCTTGCCTGCAGATATGCTTGAAGCAATTTATAAATTTTATTTGTTGGATTTGTATTTGGTCATAGAACAAACTAAATTGAAATCTAAGTGAGTCATCTAAGTTTTCGGTTTTATGATTCCATGTAGGTACTTCCACCTTTATGTGCAGAACTTCGGAATATGGTTATGCAACCAATGATATTACCCATGGTTCTCACCATAGCAGAGTCCCAGGTACTGTATTTAGGAAATATGTGCAATGCATATGTTTTTGCGTGTGTATTGCAAATTTTCTTGTCAAGTATTTAAATTTTTTACTTGATCTTGGGAGTGGTTATGTTTTCATAAATAAACTCACACTTGATCTTGGGGGGTTACGTTTCATAAATAAACTCACAGCTGCAATCTTTCAAGAGTTTGGAAGAATAAATTCAATTTTCAGGGTTGAATGGTAGTATTTTAATAGTGCCGTTTTCATTTAAAAATAGAAAAGGATAGACAAGCATTAGTTCTTTTGATAATGTGATTTATCTCTTTAAACAGTCTTATTATCGTGAGATGCACTTGCAAGAAATCCTATTCTAGCGCCTGATCCACGAGGCAAGACACTCATGCGTGAAGTTAGGTCATATTTGTTATGGCGTCATGGCGACCTAAGGCAGTGGAGGGGTGGCTAATCGATTGTGTTGAATTGCCCGCTATGGCGTTGCCATGGCAATCAAATCGCCTGTGTGTTATTTTCTTATTTCTCCTATTTTCTAAAGTTATTTGTATGTTATAATATGTACCATATGACATAAAAAAGTCAATCAACATTAAGCAACATGAAGTCATAAAAAATCAACATAGTCACACTCACATCGAGTCATAAGGTAACAAAAAATCAACATGACTTATTGTCATTTAGAGAAATGCTCTTGTTCTATCATAAGTTTTATTGGTCAAATGATTTTATTTTACATGAGACTTTTTGTATTAGGTATAACACAAAACTAGCTTCCCGACAAGTCTAAGATTACTTAAATCTGAGTTGAAGATTACTGAAATATGAGTTGTTATGACAAGGTTATGTTCCAGTTAAACCTATTTCTAAAGTGTACGAATGCTGTTAAATCGCCTGAATGAATATATTTTTATGGACATCAAAACAAAAGATTATTTTTTAGGACTTTTGGTTTTTAGCAATATTTTACCCTAATAAGATTTATAAAATTTTCATAATTGAGAAATAACCTTAGCATTCGAAAGTTGAAAATCGTCCTACAACCAAAAATCCAGTTTTTGTTCTTGGACCGGGGGGTTGACTTTGTATCCTCATGGAATTTGATTTTTAAATTATTTTTATTGGATTCAAATATGGGGTATTTGCTTATTTATGAATAATATCTTAAGTAAATGAAATAACAAAATATAAAACATTTACTTAAATGGTATTTGGCATAAATAAGTGCAAAAAATATTAGGCGGCATACTGTGCAATAAGGCGACAATTGCCTTGGCCCCAGGCAAGCCGCTTGGACGCCAAGGCGACTACATGACAACTACGAGTGAGGTTCAAATTTGAAAAAGAAATATAAAAGGGGAACAAGTGCAGAACTGCAGGCCTGACAGAACTACTGTTGTAGCAGAGTTGCACTAGAGTGCAGTTCTGCAGGCCCTATCTACTATGTGGCAGGTTAGGTGAGGCCCAAATTTAATGACAGTTACGTCTCACCCTACCCCCTAAGTATGTGGCAAGTTTGAGTCCAATCTGGGCCTGCTAAGTGTCAGGATAAAGCAGAGAGAATTGGTAAAAAAAAAAAAAAAAAAAAATTTGAACAATGCTGGAATGCTGAAAACTATAGGGTAAAATGTACGATACAAGGTAGAGGGCCATTCTAATGAATCAGTGACACTTGACCAGCCCCACGTGATGGTTCAGATTTATCCACTGCTCATGCCATGCACAGAAATAGAGCTGTAGAAACAGCATTCCCATCTACTTCTACCAGACTTGCATCCATTTGGCCTATATACGAATCTTTAAAGGGAAAAGATAAAGGTCACCTCTCCACAGTGACAATTAGCACTTCACAGCTTGCCATGTACTGGGAAATGGGTTTGTCCACATGATAGAGGAGTCGACCCACATCGTTAGTAAACTTCAGCCCAAATTGAGCAGAGGAAGTGTCTCAAAGTTGCAGATGCCATCTTCAATATTCCTTTTCCTCGTGGCAATTTTGTACTTTTATTTGTAACTTTGGATTAAACTTTGAACAACTTTTCTTTACTTGTTTTGGTTTAAAATTTATCAGTGAGAGTGAGATAGGTATGAATTCCTCCATCACCTAGACCCATCCATGCCTTGCCACATGGCAAATGGTTGTAGCACTAAATTTCACTAGACATGTTGATTGTTAGAAGCTCCCTTTAAACATTAAAAAAAAAAAAAATTTATAAGTAGGACAACAGCATTACACAGTTATAGAAACTTACATTCAAACAGAAATATTACGTAAGTAATATAGAAGATGAAGCATATTTTACTATTGTGCTTATCCTATCTGCAAGTCAACATGCGCCTTAATAGCATCATTTTGAAATACTAAGTGACATGTTGGAGGAATACTCTGCATGCATGATTGCAACGAGTGCATTTGCATTCAGGCTTTGTACTAAATTGGTGGAAGAAGTTCTGTGAGATTAGGATTTAAAACTTGGTATTGTGGGTGGATTGGTTACCATCAGTCCTGTTTGGAGGGAAAAATGTTGGTATCTACAAGCATCGGATGGATTGGTGTTGGCCAATCCTGTTCTAGATTCTTATTGATACACCCGACCTTGTCTGGTAATTATTATTTTCTTGGTATAGTAATTAACTTAACCTTTTCTCTAATCTGATAATGGAAAAGAAAAAAATCTCATGAGTAGAAAACATGATAAAGAATTTACCGTGATATCCGCAGAAGGAAACATGTGGAATTAGAAACATATCATGGATGAGAGGAAATGAGGAGCCTTTGTGACATGCTTTTCTAAATTTAATGCAGTCATAGTTGTGTGTTTCATTGCATATTGTCGTCCCCAAAGTTTGGCAAGACCATGAATGACTTTATGATCATCGTGCTTTAAATATCTGGGGAAGCTTGGTTATTTGCCTTTGTAATAAGATTCTTTCATTGCCAAAATTCTCTTTCATACGTACCTACAATTAAATAAATATATTGTGGGGGACCCCAATAGGTCCTTGTTTATAGGAAGTACGTCAGAATGGGAAAATGAGGTGATCTAGACTTATTGCTGCTATCCAACAGTGTCAATGTTTCAATTGAGGGTTCATAATATAATCTTATCAATTGTTATAATTTTTTTTATCGAATAAAATATTCAGATGCCTGGTTGAAAACAGTAATTTGATGCTTCTCACTGTTCCTACGTTGTGCTTTCTGGACTACTTGATTGAATTTGTTGCTTTGAAGCCACTGCCCTACTCTACTTTAGTCTATGAATGTTTCAACTATGGCATCTGTAACTTTCATTTTCCTTCACTTTCAAGTGGGAAGACAATGGTGACTGAATTACTTTGGTCACAGCTATTGCCATGGCCTTTTTGCAAACAGACTCTCCTGCCAACATATCACATTTTTAGTTTGCTTGCTGACTTACTGTTCACTTACATAATTTTAAATGAAAGGGATTGAAAACAGATAAGCTGGCAACTATTGCACAATCATAATAAACCCAGAGTGATCCTGGGTCCTGACTGAGCAACTTCACATTTTAAAAACTCCCGAAAGGTGGCAGTTAGTGGTTAGTTATAGTTTGGGAGGTTGGTTAAGTTGATCATGGGTGGTAAGTGGTTGGAGTTGAATCGGTATAAAAGAGACTAAAGAAGTTTGTACGAATGACTAAATTTCTGTCATCTGTCATCAGTCATCACTATGCTTAGAGCTGTAAATACTTTAATGTGATTTTTTTTTTTAAATCATAATCTGGGGAAATAATGTATTTGTGATTTTGATTCCTAGTGAAATTGAAATGTCTTGCTAGATTGCGATGAAAACTAACACCATGGATCATCCTTTGATGATTTGATCGGAACTCCCCTTCTCTCAATTCCTTCACCTTTTCCAGACTCCATATCATCACCTGACAATGACACGATATGGTCCCCATTACATACTGAAGGTTACTGTGACATTAGTTGTGGTCATCATTTCTGTCCATCTTCTTTATTGTTGGTTTTGGGATTTTCTTTATCTCCTAGTTGTCGCAATAATTTTTTATACCTCCCCTCCCCTCCCCTCCCCTCCCCTCCCCTAAGCGAAAGGGTCATTACACAATGCTGGTCCTGCAGGGTCCTAGGAGTATAGTTGTCAAGGCGTTGCTTAGGCAGCCAGGCTCTTTCTTGGGTCCTAGGGAACAACACTCCTTGTTGACACTAACAAGTTTATGTTGATTTGTGTTTATTGCTTATATTATATCCTATACTTTCTTTATTATACGTTGGTTTTCTCATATTAGATCATTACTAGCATAGTTATATCATATTGCATTGATATGGCTTCTGTGTTGCATATAAGCAGAAATATATAGAATTACCATTACCATATTACAGTCATATACTGCACGCCTGGGGCGTCTTGTTGCCTAGTCTTGTGACAACTATGACTGGGAGGGGTGAGTTTGGATATGGTCTTAACCTTCGTCCTTTTTTTTGCGGAAAGTGGCCGCTCTGAAGATTCATACCCGGGCATTTGCCCTGGCAGTCTGAACATTTTTACCATTGCTCCAAGCAATGACCCCTATACACTGGCACCCATACCCCCCCACCAAAAAAGGGGGCAGGGGGAAAGAAAGAATTTTGCAATATCATTCCTGCAACTGAGAGGTAAAGGTAGATTCGTGGTGCCATTCAATGGTAGAAGATTGATTGGAAGCGTGGATGCTGTCTTTTACATTTTATGCTTGAGAAAAATCTGGTATTCCAATTGAATATGGAATGACATTTTTTTTTTTAATGTCTGTTATTATAGGATAAAAATGATTTTGAGCTATCAACACTTCCAGCTTTGGTTCCTGTTCTGAGCATGGCAGCTGGCGAGACACTATTGCTTCTTGTTAAACATGCAGAGCTGATTATTAACAAGGTAACTGTAATTTCTTTGTCATCTCGTCTGCTATTTGGTTGAAGTAGTTTTTGCATGAATTTCTCATGTAATGAAGGGGCAGTGGTACATTATCTATGGGTGAGCTAACTAGCTCATCTGATCAATTAAATGGCAAAAGAGGTTCTTAGGATCTTAGTACACTGTATAAGTGTAATTACTGAAATACCTTTTGATTTTTTCTATTGATGGAAATGGTCGGGTATGTCACCCTAGTCACCGTGGGTGACATGATGTTGCCTGACTATTTGCAAGTAGCTTCTGCCTATATTGAGAATAGACTTAACACCTAAAAATTTGTAGATACAACATATTTGGCATATTGTGTAGTATAAGTCCATAACTGAACTAATTTCTGGGTGCTGGAAATTTAAAATCTGGCTTCTCATTCTCCACAGTGCAACCTTCCTTCAGAGTGGTAGAACCATGACCGATCTGAATATTTCCTTCTATTTATTTTTATGGACGAACTGGTGCATGCAGGGGTCAATGAAACCCTAACTAGTGCTTGTATTAACCAAAAAAATGAACTGATGAGATGAGATGACACTTTAAATTGCGTAATATGTGACTGATGAACTGTAACCCCACAACTCAACTCGACTAAGCCTTATTAACTAAATGAGGTTGGCTACATGGATCCTGTTTGCTATTCAGCTCTATTCAAAGCAATAATTGTTGTCATCTGTAATACTTGCATGCCTTTTCTCACTTCTCCCAAAATCATTTTAGACCTGCCTCTGGCTCTTTTAGCTCATCCAATATGGATAATATCACTCCTTATCTTATCGGTTTATACAAAGGTCTTTGTTGCAATTATGCATCTCAATATCTTCATCCCGGTTACCAATTTTGATCAGTAACCTAACACCGATCAGAAATTTATCAGAGAACTTTGGAAAGTTCATATCTTATGCCTCAGTTAAAGCGTTTTCAGAATTGACAAATAGCTGGGAGAGTCACTCAAAAAATCTCTTGAAGTTACTGGTGACAAAACTGTATTACTAGAGTGACAAAACAGAATTTTTAATCCAACCAACGGCAATTGAACTTTATGGTTAGTGCAGCAAGAGAGTCCTTTTTGTTGGTAGAATTCGTCCCAAGATATCAAAGCAGAAGTGTCTGGTTTGTTGGGAGTTGTCATGCCCTCTTTTGGGGTCCTAGCTAATTTCCAAAACAGGAGGTAGGAGCAATGCTCAAAGAGAGCAGCAGATCAGTTTTCATCTCGAATAACTATTGTAGCAACCAATGTGGTGCATGGAGAAATAGGAAGTGACTCTCTCACCTGCATCTAGGTTGGAAACTAGAACCAAAACCTAAGCATATCACTTAGTAGGGAAATAATGACTTATCATTCAACAAATACTACTCTTGTAGTCCTGTTCCTTAATGTCCACATTGGGATTTTTAAGTTGTCTAAGTAATCCATTAATTTTGATTGTTTTTTCCGTTTTTATCCTTTGGCACAATAGCTAAGTAGTCTTACTTCCCTTATGAATGAGGGTCCATTTGAAATCCATGTTATTTGAAGGGTGGACTTGAAAAATAAATTAAGAAAAATGGGAAGTTTGGGTATTGATTACCATTCATTAAAATGTGTGTTCATAAGAAGTGATCTTTGAGGAACAGAATTAGCAACTAATTGCAGACGTAATATGGTAGAACTGTAGTCCGAAGCCTTAAAGAGGGAAGGACCAGATCTTCCACTCAAATCAAATAAAATCCAACTCAAGAACTGATTACAAACTACATCTAACCCTAAATTTATGGAAGAGCTCTAAAGAAACATAATAAAATTTGACACTCTAATTTAACTATTAAAATCCAACTCGTCCAACTCGTCGTCACCTTATTGTCTCTCTTAGAAGACTAAGGCACCATTTGATAACGTTTTCAGAAACATCTTTTTCCGTTTTTCTATGCTCATAGCCTCATAAACGGAAAAACACCCCAAAATCTGTATGATTAACCTGTTTCGTTTCACCTGTTTTTGAAACATAAATAGAAATTTATGCTTATTTCTGTGTCTAGAAATGGGTTTGATGAAACAAGTCAGACTTGTTTTTCCGTTTCTTGGAACAACTTGTGGGCCAAAAAATCGATAGACCCCCCCGATGAAAAGTTGCAACTCCCAATCCAGCATTTACCTTAAATGGCGGCTTTCCAAAGTTCGAAGATTCTCTAGGGAAATGAGAAGGAATACATTGAATTTTTGCTTTGCTAATGGGAGGCCTTAAATTCACATCCATCGATTCTTTTGTGGATTTCTTCAAATTCTCTCCGGACCCTCATGAATCGATTACTGAATCATTGATGGGGATTGAAGTTTGAATTCCCAGCAAAACACACACCAACCCGAGGAATCTACCCAACCCTACTCAATTCGAAAAACAGGTTTATCAAACACCAAAAGATCCATTTCTGTTCCTAGAAACGATAAAAATCGTTTCTTCTATTTCTAGACACAGATACAACAGAAACGTTATCAAACGGTGCTTAAATTCCCCCTCATGGGTATGTAAGAGGAAGTCCATTTACAAGTGGTGCCCATAACTAAAGCCTATTAAAAAAAATATGATAATTAATAAGGAAAGAAAAAAAGTTCCTTTAAATGCTGAAACTTGCAAATCCTTTTCCTTCTGTTGTGGATAGAGTCCATAGAGTCTCTATTTGACATTTGGACTATGGCTTGCAATGTGGAGGCATAGGGAGCCATCTTGGAGGAAGCTCTATGTTCATAGTTGGAACTCTTTTAAGAAGAAAATAGAGCATTAATGTAACTGAATGCTCCCAACTTTCTGATTATGTTTCATTTTCCCAAATGTCCTGAAATTAGATGTAATTCTCTAACTTAAGATTTACTAGTTCTCTGGAAATATTGTAATGTCTAATGCTCTTATCCCACCCCCCCCCCCCCCCCCCCCCCGGCGGGGGGTAATGGTGTAATGGTGCTTTATACTTATTAGATCCTATATCAGTGGTTGTTAGAACCTGGGCTGTATTGCATCATTGGATCTTCATGTGATGTTCTCGTCCTTCAGAAACTATGAGTTTTGCATGTATGATAATCTAATTGCTGTCTTGTTTGATCTGCAACTACTTAGACCAGCCAGGAGCACTTAATTTCGCATGTACTTCCCTTGCTTGTTCGAGCTTATGATGATAATGATGCTCGCATACAAGAAGAAGTTTTGAGAAGAACAGTTTCCTTGGCAAAGCAACTGGATGTTCAGGTGATTATCCTTGTAGTCCTCGATTTTCTAGTGCTTTGACTGACATTTTCATTGTTGTAACCTTCTTGATTTTTTACAGATGTAACTAAACATATCTTCTACCTTACAATTTCATGGCCTAATGGGTGCCCTCATCAATTGAATTGCTTTCTATATTATTAAACTATTTTTTTTTTTCATCTGTATTAGAGAACGATTGAAATGATTTGTATTTGCTTGTGTATTTTGAACTCGAGGCTTGCAGGACCTTGAAGGCTGTAACAGTGTAAGTCTCACAGTTGCTTCTTTTTATCAATAAGACTGAGAAACCCCACCTAGCGTTTAAGTATTGAGTTGAGACTTGGGGTACTGGTTCAACTTGAGGATCTGACAACCCCTCTCTTGATGGGTGTCATGAAATCTAGAACTGAAACCAATTCCTGCACACACGAAGCAAGAGAAAGAGAAAAGAAGAAGAAAGGAGACCGCCAGGAAAGAAGAGGCTCACTGTTAGTCAATGTGTGCTAACCGGGAGCTGTAGGGTTTATTTAATAGTCAAAAACAAGTTACAAGACAAATATACCTCCTACCACACCATGTACTCATAAAAACATAAGAGAAAACCAATAATACCCAAACTATCCTTATGCTAGTAAACATAACAACATATGAGCTTTATTACTACCCTTGCAAGTTGGAGCATATACATCACCCATGACCAGCTTGGAACAACCTTCCGAAAGGAAGAACACAATAAAGGCCTGGTGAATATCCAATTGATCTGCAGAAGCAACAAATGGAGTGACAATTAGTTTTCCCATAACTGCATCCCTTACAAAATGACAGTTGACTTCAATGTGGTTGTTCCTCATTAAACACTGGATTACTTGCTATGTAGATGGCTGTTTGATTGGTAACAGGAAGCCCATATTCCTGAAAAAGGGATCTTAATCACATTAATTCAGCTGCAATATAAGCCAAAGCTCTATGCTCAGCCTCAACACTCAACCTTGCCACAATAGTTTTCTTGTTACTCCACGTGACAAGATTTCCACCAACAAAAGTACAATGGCCTGTGGTTGATCTTCTATCCGCCATTAACACCAGCCCAGTCTACATCTGAATATGCAACCAAATCAGCATGATCATTAGGTCTATAAATGAAGCCCTTATCATGAGCCCCCTTGAGATAACGCAGAATTCGGCAGGCAGCCTCCTAGTAAAACTTTTCTGGTGATTCTATAAAATGAGTAGTAACACCAACAACAAAAGATATATCTGATTGTGTAGTAGTAAAATCAGTTTGCCAACAAGTCTACTATACTAATGTTTATTTGTAAAATCCATAGTTGTCATGGCGTCGCCAAGGCAGCGATTTGGCGTCCTTGCTGAAAAAAAAGTTCATGGCAGTGCAACGATTTACGTGACTCACAAATGGCGGTCGCCATTGGCTGATAGGCGTTGCCATGGCACCTCCATGGACGCCAGGTCACGCCTGATTCACTAGGCGGCGATTTTTTTTGTAAAATGCAGGGTGATTTTGATAGAGTTATGTTGATTTTTGATGATTTGATGTTGCTTAATGTTCGTTTTATATGTTACAGGGTATATATTGTAGGCTTGTAGTATGCTAAATAACTTTAGAAAATAGAGAAAATAAAAAATGACATATGGGCGATGTGACCGCCATGGCAACGCCATAACAGGTGATTCATCACCAAATCGATTAGCCACCCCTCCACCGCCTTGGATCGATTTGACGCAATGACAACTATGGTAAAATTTGCGTCGTCATCAGTCTCTTAACTTTTGATGTGGGTCCATAGACATATCTGTTAGAACGAACACCAAGAAATATGAAGAAAATGAACAGATTAAACAAAGATACAGAGATTTAACGTCGTTCACACACCAATGTAATGTGCTTCATCCACAAGTGAAGCTGAAGATAATTCACTATGTTGGGGAAAAAATATTACAGTAGAGATCTCTCAAGAACACCCAAACACGTAGAAGGAACTCTCCCCTGAAAACCCTAACTCAAAAATCCGCAAATCTCGCTTGCGCAACAAGATAATAGAACAAATATATATACTCTTTCAAGTCGGGGCTGATCCATTAAGCGCATCTGGTTGGGTCATACCTATTGGCCCAAGCCCTTTGCTACTATCACAGATCTCAAGATAAATCCCGTTTGGGTAGCCACAAAAAAATGTTGGAGCTAGTCAATCCTTGAAACGGGCACAAAAATTTGAGACACATAACAATATCAACTAGCTTGGATGCAACCAATACTAGTATCAGAAAGAAGCACATCCTCTGAGAGAGGCTCACACCCTTTTTACTTTGAATCACTTCAATCATTTGTTATCAAGGCGAGAAGGCAACCAAGGTGATGGAACATGGTAAAAAAGCAAGGCGGCGCCTTGCCCAGGCGACCAAGGCGCTAGTCCAGGTTGAGCCGCCTTGTCACCTAGGCGACACCTTGATAAATATGCTTCAATATCAAGAAAATAACAGGGAACACTTAAGTCTATCATCATAAATAAGATACAGATTCACCTAAGTGTATCATTACCTGATATGATAATGTCATTAACGTATACTACCAATACTATCACCCGAGAATCCCAATGATGAACAAAGACTGAATGATAAAAATAGCGCTGTGAGAAACCACAATGGGTAATAGTAGAATTGAACTTATCAAACTAGACTTTGGGGGATTGTTTCAAACCATAAATCGCCTTACATAATAACTTTCACACTTTCCCAACATTCTCTCTCTGAGCAACATACCAGGAGGTTTCTCCATGTACACCTCCTCATGCAAATCACCATATGAAAACCCATTTTTATGGTCTGTTGATGTATGGCCAATCAAAATCACTACCAAAGAGATAAGTATCCAAACAGAATTAAGTCATGCAACCAGTGAGAAAGTCTCAAAGTAGTCAACACCTTATGTCTAAGTATACCCTTAAGCTGCTATACTTAAAACATGAATGAAACCAACACATCAAAAAACATGTTGTGGTAAAGAAAACAAAGTGAGTTACGAAAGACCACACCAACGGGAGATTTATTGTTTAAAACGATGAAGCCAAGCAATTAATTAGATAATACGTAGTTAATAAAACATCCCCCCAAAAGTTTTTTGGAACATTCATATGAAATGATAGAAAACGAGTGGCTTCTAACAAATGACCAACACCATTCTGTTGAGGGATAAAGGAGCTACTAGTTTAATGTATTATACCATTGTCAGAACATAAGGAAGAAGTAGCATTCTACATAAACTCCAACGCATCATCTAAATGGAAAATCTTAATAGATCATAAATGAGTCTTTATTTCATTATACTAAGATTTTAAAACAGATAACAAGTTTGGAAGACCTTTCAATAAGTATAACCAAGTTAGCGAGAATGATCAACAACAAAAGTAAAAAAATATCTAAAATTAGATTGATTTTGAACTGGATAGAGACCCCATTTACAAAGTGCACCAGAGAAAATAAATACTGACTCTTAGATTTACTAGGCGAAGGAAGTGACAATAACACCACTAGAAGTAGCTATAGCAGTCAAACAAAAACAAAAACAAAAACAACAACAACAACAACAACAACAACAACAAAGCCTTATCCCAACTAAATGGGGTCGACTACAAGGATCCGCGATTGATAAGTTTGCAAAGTAAAAGTGAAGGAAAGAAAGGAGGAAAAAGAAACGGAAAGGTAACAAAGAAATACCTCTGGGACATCCCACCTAAAGGCGGTCAACAACATGGATATTTGCCCTCCAAACAACTCTATTTGATGCCATACTAGGATCTAGATCGAGCTTTTGCATGCCCTTCCTTACCAACTCATCAATGGTCATTTTAGGCCTGCCCCTAACTCTTCTAGCCCCCCTCCATCTGGATTTGGTCACTCTTTACAGGAGCATTCAAAGGTCTAAGCTGAACATGCCCAAACCACCTTAAGTGACATTCTCTGAGCTTGTCCTGAATCGTAGCAACTCCCAAATCGGCTTTAACCCATTCATTCCTCACCCTATTCCTCCCTAGTTTTGCTTCACATCCATCTCAACATCCTCATCTCTGCTACACTCAACTTATCTATGTTACGCTTCTTGACAGCCCAACATTCTGCCCCATATATCATTACTGGTCTTATGACTATCTTTTAGAATTGCCCTTTAAGCTTTAGGGGTATACATCGATCACACAACACTCCAGAAGCACTTTTCCACTTTGACCATCCTACTTTAATTCTGTGAGACACGTCGTCATTTATCTCACACTCTTTGTTTATGATTGACCCTAAATATCTGAAATGATCGCTTTGAGGGAGTCTTTCTCTCTCCTCAACTTTCACCACATCACTATCCATCCTTGAGTGATTAAAGTTACATAGCATTTACTCCGTCTTTGATCTACTTATCTTAAGACCTCCAAATTCGAGGGTAGATCTCCATAACTCTAACCTTTCATTGATATCTACCACTGTCTCTGCCCTGACACAATATCATCGGTGAAGAGCATACACCACGGAACCTCCCCTCAAATGTTCTTGGTTAAATCATCCATAATAAGCATAAACAGATAAGGACTTGAAGTAGGTCCTTGATATAACCCAAGTAGTTGTATTAATCGTAAGAGTTAATTCACCATCCAGATGATACAACCCATTCTTCCCATGCCCTACACCAATCTTCTTCTTTTTCTGAAGATCTTGCAAAACACAATAAGAAATACAAAAAGTGATAGAACAGTTAAGAGAGTTTGTTTTTGATTAATAGACAAAAGGTTTAAAAGTAACTGAGGTATTTGCAGAACAGAGGATATAGTCATAGAAGAGGTGGGGGTGACCGCAAAATGGCCAGTCACTTGGGTAGAAGACCCATTAGCAAGAATAAATTATGAGGGATAAGGAGTCTTGTAAAAATAAGAGAACACTCTAGACTTACGAGTCATGTGATTTGATGCACCGGAGTCAATGATCCAAGAGATGGGGGAAGAAGTCGTAAGAAGTGCAGTATTACCTGTATGAGACAAAGTAACAGAAGATGTGGAGGTAGATAATTCAAGCTCTTCGACACACTTTAATAATTAAATGACCAGATCATCTCGGGGCACGGGACCTGAATAACTAGCTCTAGATGAAGTACCCAGATTTGGTGTCTCTGTGTCTCCAGATGACACCATTTTAGTATTTCCATTAGACACTGCTGTATTAGCCAACCATTGGGCCCATTCAGTCTTACCGTGTTTAACCCAACAGGTGTGGACTGTGTGATTATATTTGCCAAATTGTGTGCACTACTGTATAGTATGATCTGCTGTCCACCACGAACACCTTCACCACGTCTGCCTTTTCCACCTGAGCCATGACCTCTGCCTGAAAAAGGAATCAATCAATCAACAACTAGCAATGATCTGATATATAAAGACAACCAGTTGACACCCTCCGAGAAGTTCAGTAGTATAACAGTGATACAGATCTCAATACACAATAGCACAACCTCAGCCACCAAAAGCAGTTCATCCGCATATTTAATAGAAGAAACAGTGCACAAGTTGGATAGAAGACACTTGGAAAATCAGACTTGCAAAGGGAGAGATCTTGAATCACAAGCAAATGGCTGAACTGATTAGCCCCAAATTCAGGTCAAAGAGAGTATATATATGGCGAAAACTTTCTCAAAGTTTGAGAACAAGTTGATGGATAGATTGTAGCAGCCATCAAATAGCAGGTATCCGAGAATATGTAGGAAAGAAGATCCAAACCAGCAACCAACATGTCACATATGGATCATAACTGTAACTTGGTAGAGAACTAAGAATCAACCACCTAAAGTACAAAGAAGAGAAGAACAAAGAGAAGACGGAGAAGAGTAGAGGAGAGAAACCTGTACCAGCGAAAAATTCAGATTGTGAACTCGAAACATAACCTGAATAGAAAACTAATCTAAAACAGTAATAAAAAACTGAACTAACTACTAACTAAGCCTAAGTCACGATAGGGACACTTCCCCTATCGTGAGAAATGCATTACACATAGTTACTAATGCTACACATTGGGGATAGGTCCAGTAGGTGTACATATGATACCCTATAGACCATAACTATAACTTAACACTCACCCATGCCCAGATTGGAACAACACTTACGGAAGGCAGGACTAAAAAGAGACTTAGTAAAGAGATCAGCCAACTCGTCACCAGATGAAACGAACAGAGTAACAAGCAGCTTCTTTAAAACAACATCCTGTACAAAGTGGAAATCAACCTCAATATGTTTTAGTCCGTTCTTGAAGCACCGGTTACTGGTAATGTAGATGGTAGCTTTTTTATCACAAAATATCTTCATGGGTTGAGTAATTGGAAAACCTAACTCTTGAAGAGTAGACTTCTAACACATCAACTCAGCAGCAATATGGTCAGTATCTCTATACTCCACCTTAGCACTAGAACAAACCACTGTAGTTTGTTTCTTGCTGCACCACGAAAATTATATTATCACATAGAAGTTCTTAATTTCAGATTGTAGTAGTAGAAGAGACCTTAGTTTTCTGTCTTCACTAGTCTCATTCAACATAGGGCAACATAGGTTGATGCAGAACCAAAAGAGGAAAAAAAGAAGCATCCTAATCAAAGAAAGTGTCTCTCAAACCATAAACACAGAAACAGGGATTGGATCTTTAATTCTCTTATACCATATCACGAAATCAAGAACTGAAACTAATCCCTGCACACACGAAGCAAGAGCAAGAAGAGGAGAAGAAGGGAGGAGGAGAGAAGAAGAGTAGAGGAAAGCCTACTGAAAGGGGAGAAAAGGCTCACAATTAGTCAATATGTACTAACTGACAGCACATACTTGATACTGATGATGTTCTCATTTGGTCTAGTTCAATTCGTTGCATTGCCAATGATTACGACCAGTTATGATAATCTCGTAAAAAATTTTTAATCTTTGACATTGTGCATAAGGTACTGGTATTCTTCTCTCTCTCTCTCTCTTTTATTTTATTTTATTTTATTTTTTTAAATTCTGCAGGTAGTGAAGCAAGCGATTTTACCTCGAGTTCATGGCTTGGCTCTTAAAACTACAGTTGCTGCGGTATGTAGGAGATACTTCGTTTTTCTAAATCTGTGTCTAGAGGTGTTAAACGCTTAATACATTTTAAACTGTTGATAATGGTATGATCCTGAAGGATGTGAACTTTATTGACTATGATGAGAACAGTATGAATCCAAGCATTGATATCCAAAATAGAATATCCAAAATATTATTATTATTGAACATAGTATGGGGATGTGGAGGTAGCATTTCTTATTTGTGAAACCTGACTTCTCATGGTCAATCATATATTTCATAGCCAATTGTGTCAAACACGGTTCGGAAAAATATTTTGGTTTAAATGGGCCTCGAAATGCAAAGAATATAACACTTTGTTAAAATCAGTAAAATGCATAGTTGAACTTTGACAAAAAACTGGTACATTTTGGTTGGCGATTTCAGATGTCAAATGGCTGTATTTTGCTGCTGAACTTTAGGAAAACCCTAATTAAGCATCTTTAACATATTTGAACCTTTAGATTGCCAAAAAATAAAAACCCAAATTGGTAGTTTGGCTTTGAACCCTAGGTTGGTACTGTATGCTGTATATTTTTGTATTATTTCTCTTATATAATCTATTCTACACATAATTCAGTACCAGAAAACACAGTGTTCAATAAAAACGTTTGAAAATGTATTAAGAATGAACGGAAAACGTTTTATGGTACAATGTCAAAAAGTGTCATGTACAATTAGAGCGATTGCCTATTTAAGTATCTTTAAATATGTTTGAAGCGTTAGATTGGAAAAAAAAAAGAACCCGCAAATTGGTAGTTTGGCTTTGGACTTTGACATTTGGCAGCCAAATTCATCTTTGCCTGAAGAATCTCTAAAATTCCATCACAACAGTCCTAAAAGTGGAAAACTTGAAATTTGAGAAAATTTGGCGAAATGATGCTTCAAAATTCAAACCACCCAAATGTTGAAGTGGATGCTTCACAATTAACCACCAAGTCTTGATTTAGTAGCAAAATGATGTACTTTACTTCCATAATCTCAGGCTTTCCAACACCACCACCAGTCCCCCCCCCCCCCCCCAAAAAAAAAAAAAGAGAGTTTCTCAGGCGAAAGGGAGCGATGCCTCAAAATGTTCCCAAAATGAGTCGAAATTTCAACAAAAAATTTCCTGGAATATGTCAAATTTTCACTGAAATGAGTTGAACTTATCGAAATGGCCGAAATTTCAGTTGAAATCTGGCATGCCTATAAGGTTTACCCCTATATTGTTTTGAGGATTTTCGAAAACCGAAATGTTTGCAACATTTCAGTCATTTCGACAGAAATTTCAAACCATGATGAAATGAAATGATCAAAACGTTACATTCCTTTATATAAAATACCACATTTCAAATGGAAATGAGTTGAAATTTTCGAAATTAGGGAAGTGTGTCAAAATTGCTTGAACGCTTCAAAAATTTCTAGAAATATACAAGTCATTGAGGATTCAAACCCAGGGGCTGAAGCCAATGTGTGTTGCTGGATCAATTCAATGTGAGGAATGAAATCCAGACTCCTTTAGCCTTTTCCCTGCGGTTTAGTTTGTGCCACCTGCCTACCGGTTAATGCATGAATTGAGCAATCTGGTATCACCTGCAAATAGGGAATTCCACAAAATGAAACCTAGGCCCGAGTTGATGGTTTCGAAATGCTACCATGATATCACAGGTAGTGAGTCAAATTTGAGCAGAAAAAGATTATTTTTTCATGATTTGGGGATTAATTAAGAAGAAAAGGGGTTTCAAAATAGATCCTCATTTGGATCCGTTGACCATGGTCCATATCACATCTATGTTGGTATCTGAATAGTCATATGACCAGTTATGAAGTATAGTGTAGAATGTTGGGCAGTCAAGAAGCGTAGCGTAGATAAGTTGAGTGTGGCTGAGATGAGGATGTTGAGATGGATGAGCGGTAAAACTCTGAGAGATAGAATAGGAAATGACCAAGTTAGAACCGATTTAGGAATTACCCCAATTCAGGATAAGCTCAGAGAATGTCGGCTACAATGGTTTGGGCATGTTCAAAGGAGGCCTTTGGATGCCCCAGTACGGAGGAGTGACCAGATGCAGATGGATGAAGCTGAAAGGGCTAGGGGCAGGCAAAAAACGACCATTGATGAGTTAGTAAAGAGAGACATGCAAAAGCTAAGTCTTTACCCAAGTATGGCATCTAACAAAGCTACGTAGAGGGCTAAGATCCGGGTTGCCGATTTGTGAGTGGGAGGTCCAAATTCTCTCCTTTTTTTTTTTTTTTTTTTTTTTTTTTTTTTTTTTTTTTTTAATATATATAAATATATACTCATGGATCCATTTAGTTGGGATAAGGCTAAGTTGTGTTGTGTTGTTGTTGGAGGAGAAGTATTGTGGTTCTTATTTATAAATAATAAAGGTGGTTTTCAAATCTATAATACTTATAGAGGAATAAAACTTGGAGCCATATTATGAAATTGTGGGAGAGAGTAATTGAAACCTGTCTATGATAGGAAACTAATATTTTGGATGATAAATTTGGTTTTATTCCAGTAAGATCAATTACGGAAGTTATTTATTTTCCTTAGAGACTAATAGAAAGATTTTGAGAAATTTGACCCTTGTGGTCTTCTTTGACTGAAAAAAAGCTTATGATAGACCCTGGACAATTAATTTGGCAAATGTTAGAGAGAAAATAGATTACATCAAGGTCAGTTCTAAGCCAATATTTGTTTGTGCTAATCATTGATGAGCTGAAACATTCAAGATCAATCCCTTGGTGTGTGCTTTTGGCGGATGATATTATTTTGGTGGATAAAATTGGAATTGTGGTGATAAACCATGGAATCAAAATGTTTTACGATAAGTGAGAAAACCAGAATATATGTTGTGTAACTCTAGTAACAGTAGGACATAAAGTGGGGTTGTGAAAATTGAAAATAGAGAGCGTGTGAAGTGAAAATTTTAGGTACCAAGGTCCAATCATAAATGGAGGAGGAGAAATAGGGATGGTGTTGCATAAAGAATTAGAATATGGTGGATGAAGTGGAGGGGTGCATTGGGAGTGTTGAGTGATTGACATATTTTTTAAAACTCGAAGGCAAATTTATGAGGCAGTTTTACGGCCAGCAATGATGTATAGAGATGAATGTTCGTTAGTAAAAAAAAGGACATGTAGACAACCTTAATGTAGCTGAAATGAGGATGTGTGCAATAGAGGCCTTTGAATGCTTCAGTACAAAGGGATGATTTGATTTAGATTGAAGGAGCTATAAGATCCAAGGGGTAGGCCTAAAATGATTCTAGGAGTAGTGGTAAGGAAAGACATACATAGCTTAGGACTAGGAAAAGGTATGGCTCTGAATAAGCTGATTGGAGAAAAAGGCTGAGTTGTGTTTATAAATGAAATTAGGGGGTAATGATGTCATTACACTTGTGGCATCTCCTTAATGGCCAGTTGTCTGCTTATCACATGTGCAATAGTTACTCCCTTTTGTTTTTTCTTTCCTCAATATTTGGTTGCTCACTTGGTAGGCTTAGTGAGGCAGATCTGACTCATTAGGCAAGGAAGTGTTCTGGATGGTCATGGCACTGATCAGGGTAATCATTTTGAGAAATTCCCGTCATCTCTATCTATCTGGACTGCTTCATCCACTTGTATCATTCCTGATCTGTATTCACTAATCAAAGCAGATAGTGAAACCAGTAACTGTCTACAAGAAATGCAATTGGTCCACTGGGGCCTCAACTGAGTTGAAACAATACTTGATATTTGCCATCTTCCTTCTGAAAAATGCATCTACTTAGACAACTTGCAACACAAAATAGGGTCATGTTTATTTCTGATCAGATCTGGCAACATATTATTCAAACTATGAGACGATACTACCGGATTAGTTAATGGAGTAAGATGCTTATTAGTGCTGGTTCTAAAAGAAACAGTTGGATCTAAGCTGCATATTAGCACTGGTTCTGAAAGAAACAGTTGGATCCAGTTATGGAAGTAGTGATGTCTCTCCTGTACAAATTTGGTCCGGCTTTCCAATGCCTTCGTCCAGAAAAGTGAGATGATTTTTGAACTCCCTAGCGTTTCAAGAATGGATATCATTAATTGTTGCGTCTAACTGTACCAAAGCATGTAGCATATGAGTAAATGCCTTAACAACACACTTGGATCTTATTCACTTGGGTTTGGGTAGACAATCATGTACTTCTGTTCTTAGGGCCTATTATCTAAAAAATAGATGCTTTACATATAAAAACTCGGGAGTTTCAAACTGTATTTGTCTCTTACCTAGTACCATCTAAACAAGCTGGCTTCTCATTGATTAGAGGAATAGTGCGTTATTATTGTTATTATTCTCAAGCCTAATGAGATTACATGCGTATAGTTCATATAAGTGGGTAACACCCTTGTATAAATTATTAATATGAACATGGGGATGGCTCCATTGGCAGGTCAGAGTGAATGCTTTGCTTTGCCTTAGTGATTTGGTCAACACACTCGATAAACATGCTGTTCTGGATATCTTGCAAACTGTTCAACGTTGTACAGCTGTTGACCGTTCTGCTCCCACTCTCATGTGTACCCTTGGGGTGGCAAACTCAATTTTCAAGCAGGTAAAAACAGTCTTATCATCTGCTACACCTAATTTATCAAAGAATTTTGGTTGACTATTGTGATGAATGAGTCAAGAGTTGCTGTTGATGAAGCAATCTGACATGTAGCAGCCTAAAAACATCCACATTCTTCTTAGATGATTTACTTTTCATGTGACTAAAGTTTCCGCCTCAAAGCCCTGTGCCTCATGCCAGATAAAAAAAAGAGCCACTTTTTCAAGCATTTATTATTTATGGTCCATTTCTCCACACGTAAAAATCACGTGACAGGAATGTTTTCAAGTAAAATTCAAGTCTTTTGTACTGTTTTTTCCTTAAGATTATCTTTTTACACTTTTTTCACCTAGAAACAGATGGAGTTTAAGAGAAAATTTTCACTGATGTCGACATGAAATTGTACATGGTCTCCATTATTTGTATGGTCCAGCCCTGCACCTGCCACATCTTCCTGTGAGGGCCAAAAAGAAAAGTTCTGGATTCAAAGTCCAAAGAACTCTAAACAAAAAACAGTTGGCCTTTTGCACGAAGATGATACGTTTAAAGAATGTGCATCCTATTTCCACTTGAAGATGGTGTTCGGTTGGTTTAGCCTTTAGAAGTAGAAGTAAGAAAATTATTATTGGGGAATGTCAGCTAATGTTCTTCTATATGTATGTTTCTTGTTCAGTATGGCCTAGAATTTACTGCAGAACATGTCCTTCCGCTACTTGTACCACTTCTTATTGCCCAACAATTGAATGTTCAGCAGTTTGCAAAGTACATTCTATTTGTTAAGGATATACTAAGGTATTTCTATGCTTACCCCTTTTCTGCTCTGTAACTGAAGCAGTTGAGTTGTTTGTACTTTATATGCTTTTCTAATGTTGCAGGAAAATAGAAGAGAAACGAGGTGTGTCAGTTAATGATTCTGGAACTCCAGAAGTAAGGGTAACACCTGTTGCCAATGGCTTTCAGTCTGAATCATTGGAAAAACCATCTGCAATTGTCTCTTCGGCAAAGGGCAGCCCGGCATGGGATGAAGATTGGGTTCTTGTGAAAAAGGGTGCTGCAGTCACTGTGCAGCCTTCTATATCCAACCTACCATCAACATTGACATTGCCAGTTACACAGCCAAGCTCGATTACTTTCATGGAGCCACAGTCCATGATACCTTCAAATACTGCTCAGCAAACCACTTCATGCCCTCCAGTTGACATAGAATGGCCTCCTCGGACGACTTCTGCTGTTGCCCCTCAATTAAGTGATGATGTGAAAAAGAAGCAGAATCCAGGAACATCTGATACTGGTTTAGATGATACAGACCCTTTTGCTGATTGGCCCCCGAGGCCTAGTAACTCGGGAAGTAGTGTGGGGTCCGCTGCAACAAATGGTATGCTAGGGCTCTCCTCGCATTACCAGGGGTCTGTATTGAACACAACCCAGAGCAACTTCAGCCCCAGCAGCAATCCAATTGGGCTGTCAAAACATATTCAAGGAAGTTCTGTGATAAATTCCAACAGCCAGAACAGTGGTGTTTTCAATATGCACAATTCTATTGGCCTCCCTAGACAGAATCAGGGTGGTTCTATTTCAAATACCAACAATCTGTACGGTGGGGGATTCAACCCCCCAAATTCTATTGGCTTCTTGAAATCGAATCAAGCAAACTCCAGTTTGGGCATGGCAAACTCCAGTTCTTACACAGCAGGTGTATTTCCTGAAAAGAAAGCTACTGATCTTGGATCCATATTTGCCTCTGCCAAGAGTGAACAGACCATGCCAAGACTTGCCCCCCCTCCGCCAAATGCTGTGGGAAGGGGACGAGGGAGAGGGAGCATGGGACACTCACGGTCTAATCAACCCAAATCTACTTCAGATCAGCCAAACCTTCTGGATTTGCTATAAATGGGATGATCTTACCTTATGATTGGGGGAACTTGGTGAATCAGCCTCTGTAATTAGCCATCCAATTTTGCCGGAGTACTATTGGTTACATTCAAGTGCATTGGATGGAGAGGATTGATTTGAGAATTTCAGCATCCTCCACAGCTCTCAGGAATCTCAGGAACGGGTAAGATTCATTTGTGGGCTTGTTTAAGAGTTGTTTACTTGTAGTGTATTCTGATCAACTGTAGGAATTTACCCGTGCATTCCCCCTCCCTCCCAACTACCTTTTTTTTTTTTTTTTCCTTTTGTGTTCCTTTGTTCTTACTTCTTGTATCCAGAATATCTTCTTCAGGTTAGTGTATTCTTTGGAACAGCTCCAGCTCTGAGTCTGGTTACAGTAATAAAATGAAAATGTGAGTTCTGAAGATTTTCTGTGTTTTCTTTTTGTGTGTGTTTAGAATGGATGGGGTATCGCTAGTCATTTTTTCCTTTTCGGTCCTGACTGCCAAATCCTTGAAATGGGCGTTCATGTAAAACATAGGTTAATTGTATGGGGTGGAATACTATAATATAGGGGCATGATTTACACTTTTTTTTTTTTTGGTAGATGGTTTCGACTTAAAGATGTGGTCCATTCAATATTCTGGATATTCTCAATTGCCTTTTTTTTTTGGTAACATCGTTTGCATTTTTACATGCTTAGGTTTTGGTATTCAATAAACATGTCCATCCATGCTTATTAGTATAATTCTATGTGTCATTTATTTTTTTATTTTTTTGAGGTAAGGGTTTTTCATGTAGTTGCTCATTGATTGAGGAACAAATATGCCTGCATTAAGGGTTTTTTTTTTTTTTTTTAACCGTTGGCTTTGTTTGGTTGCAAAGGTAATCAAAGGGAAGGGAACTATAAATTTCAAAACTAAAAGAAAATTTTTTGTAATCATTACCTTATGTGCCTGTATTTCTAACTCAAAATCATTCTATACTTGGTTATTAAATTTTAGTCTACTTTGCATCAAAATTCCTTTGTGTCAGATCCATGGTACTGACCTCATTTAGTTGGGACAAGATTATGATTGTTATTTTTACATCAAAATCCCTTTGTTTGAAAAAGTCAAATAATAATTACTGTAGAAACGCAACCCTAAAATGATGTAGAAGATAATGGAAAAACAAAACAAACAATGCACACGGATTTTACGAGGTTCGGCAAGGTTGCCTACGTCCCCGGTGAGATGAGATCCTGCTTTACTATCAATGGAGAATAGGGTTACAACGCTCGTCCTCACACCTCTCAGTATTGCTTGCATTAGAGAGAAAGAAACCATCGCTACAAATATATAGCGAAAAAACCCTAATCCGGATTAAACTACAATTGCCACCTTAATCCGGATTAAACTACAATTGCCCTCAAATAAAAAATTCGAGCAGGGGGTTGTGCCCCCCTACACCCCCTGCTATGCAGGGGGGCTGCGACTGAATACAAGACATCATACACCAACAATCTCCACCTTGGCTTGAATTCTGTCGAGCCTCCTATAAAGATAACTTGTAGACGTCTTCATCATTGTATCTCATTAGAGGCACAAACCTGCACCTGTTTGGTGCGTCCCTCATCTTCAACAATGAGTAACATTAATCAAGTCCAAACAGGACTAGAACTTCTCTATAGTAACTGGCTTTGTAAACATATCTGCAGGATTGAGATCTGTATGAATTTTTCTCAAGTGAATACTGCCTTCTGACACAAGCTCCCTGTTCTTGTGAAATCTCACATCAATATGCTTTGTCCTTGCATGAAACACCTGATTCTTTGCAAGATGTATGGCACTCTGACTGTCACAATGTAACATTGTACCTCCTTGCTCCAACCCCAACTCATGAACCAGTCCAGCCAACCAGACTCCTTCCTTGGCAGCCTCAACTGCTGCCATGTACTCTGCCTCTGTAGTGGACAATGCAATTGTAGACTGAAGCATCGCCCTCCATGATATAGGTCCACCAGCCAATGTAAACACATACCCTGTAGTAGACCTCCTCTTATCTAAATCACCAGCATAGTCAGAATCAACATAACCTGCCAATTTTGTAGAACTTCCCTTGCCACTGAACATAACACCTATATATTTAGTCTTGCTCAAATATTTGAAGATCCACTTAATTGCATTCCAATGCTCCTTCCCTGGATTACTCATGTATCTGTTAACAACGCTGACTGCATGAGACAAATCCGG
>NC_056569.1:13535919-13541072 GCF_013358625.1 Macadamia integrifolia
TGGATTAAACTGCGACGGAATACAAGACATCATACACCAACAAATTACATCTAAAATATATCATTATTTTTCATAAAAAAAATATTATTAAATATAGTAAGAAATTTAAGAACTCTATTCAATCATATGGGGATTGTAATTTTTTTTTTTTTTTTTTAACCTTCCCTTCCCTTTAATTCCCCATGCAACCAAATGTAACCAATGGGATTCTGTACACGAGTAGGTCTGGCCCTTACGCCTTTTCTCAACACTTACTGGCAATATCCATTCTCCACTGAGAAGAACATGATAATGTGAAAACTACAGAAGTGAGGAATCTCCAGTGTCTGCTCTTTGGTACAATTATAGAACCCCAAATCCTGCAGTCAATAGTAACCTAAATGTCTATAAACTATATGACCATATATGAGATGTGACACCGCATTGTTTAGCACATTTAATGATTAGTCTTGATAATCATGCTTAACTACAAAAAATAATCCCTATTACTAAATTTTAAATTCAAGTATTTGAATTTTGAGACATGTAACCTTGGTATTTTAGGACAGGGTCATCTCCCTATGCTTCTGCAGGTCCTTGCCTGACATGCATACTGTCTATATTGGAGTCTGCTACAACAGTCTACATATTTACAGTTTCAAATCTTGCTAGATTCTACTGTTGTTACATCAATTTGGTTGGCCCTTGGTGGATGATATCAGCGGCGGCATTTGCATATCAGTAGATAACAAACCTGCTGGATCGAGGATCTGGATCCTGTCCAACGATTTTCCCCTTTAACCTCACTCCATTAGATATATGCACGTAGTCCAGCAGTTGTGGGCACAACCCTAGTATGGATGTGTTTGGTTGGAGAGTCATTGGAAAGGATCGCAATCATGACATTTAGGGTGCCATACAACTCTGTTGCAGAACCCGGTATACTGTTGCCATTGCTCTTGGGGTCTAGAATTGGAATTGGTTTATTGATCCCCAGGTGATTGTTTTGTGGCATGTCTCCACAGGACATTCCTCTTAATCGCTGCAAGATTAAAGAGGGATCCGGATCCTCTCCAGCCTCCCCATCCTGTGTTCGACAGTTTGGAGGATTAGCATCCACCTAAGGCCTTCCCAGCCACTGAATATGTTCTGAAGGGTTGGAGAAGAACTAGACCTACGAAAGACTTGGGTTCTTAATTGAAAAAAGAAAAAGAAAAAACCTCTTTACCCACTTTCACTGTGGGTGAAGAGAACCTTTTCCCAATCATATAAAAATATAGCTTCCGTATTGCCCTCTCAAATATTAAAAATGTTATGGGAAATCATCTTCCAAGACAACTTCTCTCTTTGACCCCCTAAATGAAAGCTTGACCACGAGAAGTAAATGTCCTTCACCTTGGGGAATGTGGTGACTGGTCAAACCCCAGAGTTCCCTTCTTTTTTCTGCCACTATTGATTAGGGTTTGTTTGGTAGGAAAAACGCTTGGTTGCTTCTTCTCAGTTTGTTACCTTGCGAAATTATTTCCTTTCTTTTCTACCTGGAGTGGATGGGTTAAGGGAGAGAGGAGGACGTGAGATAGAGTGCCACAATAAGAATGTCCCACATAGGCAATAGTTGCTCATGTGTCATGGTTGAGAAAAAAAGAGAATAAACTGGTATGCCTGATGAAATATAACGTTTCATTATTGATCATTTGGTCTCGAAAAGCCAAACCAAGAGACAAAAATTGTAAAGAGAAAATGATTTATCTTAAAGAGTGGGAACTGGGAAGGGGATGCTCTTAACTTCCTATGTATCTCTTGTGGCTATCTTCACATCATGAGCACATGTATTTTAGCTAAGAAACTAAAAAGGACGGTGCCCACGTTGTGGAGTCCTCTCCTCTTGAATATATCATATGGTTTCTCTTCCACTACCTAATAATAATGGGTGTCACGTGTTTCTTTCCAGAGCAGCTCCTTGTTCGGACATCTCATCATCAAAATGACTTCTCTTATCCAAACGAAACATTAGACCCATTACCACTGCATGAGAGAGAGCGAGAGAGAGAGAGAGAGATTCTCCTGGGGGGTCAATTCTGTGAAGTCATCTTACAGAGTCTAATGATCTTCCCTGTGGATGGGTGTAATGCTCGGCTAGCTGTGCCATTCTTCCTTTTTTGGTTAGGTTTTTCTGCTCTTCTAAGTGGGTTTTAGATAAAAGAAAAACAAAACAAGAACAGCAAAGAAAAACTAACACAGAAAGGGATCGAACAGTGGGGTTGAAGAATGAAGCCAAAATTTAACAGCCTAACACATGAGCCATCAATCTACATGTGATCCTCTCTCTCTCTCTCTCTCTCTCTCTCTCTCTCTCTCTCTCTCTCTCTCTCTCTCTCGCATCTGTATTTATCTGTATTTCGTGTCTCCATGACCCAAGAACACCTTATCAAGCCTCATCTCTCTCTCTTAATCAATTGGGGCTAAGAGCGTTTATTGTGATTACGTTTGTTGTTTTAGGAGTGTTTTGTGCTATTGATGGTCTTATATATGGAATGCTTAGATGGTGATGAAATCTTTCAAGAGAGTCCATAAGACTGATGAAATGGCATATGATGTTTACTTAATGAAATCAGACTTCACCATATGTATTTCATGGTCCAAAAGCCAGTTCATATGGTGCTGGCATATCCCACGTTACTACACTACCTTCTCCTTTGGGCTAGCCCTAACTCCTAAGACGAGTTGAGGTTTTGTGCACATACACTTGTACTTACACTTCATGCACCAACATCTGTCCCATTTACTGTCATTTAAACGATAAAGAGGAATATTTATCCTCAAAGATGGCTAAAAGTGGAATTATGATAAGGGGAGATGGTTCCCTAAAAGATAGCATGACTCCTGGCACCAACGCTGGAGACCACATGAAAGCATCAGCAGTGGTGGGATTTACAATTTTCATGAGGGGTGAAGTAGTCATTTGCCCTACCCTATGTTTGAGCTTAGGAGCCACACATAACTTTTAGGCTTCCTTCTTCCCTTTAATATAATGTGCAATGTTCATTGTGATACGACCATGCTATGAATTAATGAACGTACAATAATATCATTATAATGTAAAGAAGCAATGTGTTTTTTTCTTGGTCAGAACAATGTGTTTCACATACTAGGGTTTTTAAATTAGATTCTTATAAATGTATGCACTTAAGGGAGTAAAGCTAGTAGGCAGCACGGTTCCCATGTCCAGACAGGGGGTGAAATGATTATCCCACCCCTCATGAAAGAGAAAAATCTCATCCCTATTGATGCTTCTATTAATACTCTCACTGGTTCATGCTGATGCTAAGATCACGCTGCCTTTAAGAAACCCCATCCCCTTAACTTAATTACTTAGATTAGTTCCTCAGAGTGGTGAAGTATAACTAAGGTATGAAGTTTTCTCACAAGTGTTTCAGCTTAATCTTGGCGATCTGGAGCTACGTATCTAGTTATAAAGGATGTTTGAGACCTGACCTTAGACCAAGAAATGAACTCAATGACCTGGACACTTAATTACTAGGCCGATCCCGAGCGAGGGAGAGAGAGAGAGGATGTAAACAAATAACATGTCCTTCCACTTAAAATGGATTGGAATTCTTGGATGCCTAATAATTTATGCAAAGTGGGTGCTCTATTCAGCAATAAAGGATGCCTTTGCATAACTTTTCGAATTTTTTTTTTTTTCCAATTGTTTATTTTCCCCCTTAATTTTACTTTTAGTAAATATGAAGTATGAAGGAACATGTTGTCACATTAGATCTCGAATTACAAATGTTTGGAAAAATTCTATTATTATTTCATAAGGCAATCCACATCGATGTAATGAAAGTGAAGGACCCACAACAATAATGATACAGTTCTAGAAGAACTCAATTCTATAAACAGGCTTACAAGATGAAGGGATCGTAACAAATAATGATACGTCTGGAATAATAGACTTATTTACCAAACAAGTCTCACGAAATCCTCTTCTTGTGAGAGAGAATATCTCTTTGGTGGATGTTCAATTCTGTCATGACTGTGAAGTCATCTTGCAAAGTATACCCTGGATGGGTGTATTGCCGGATGTATTCTTCCTTTTGTGCATGGGAAGGTTTTGGTGTTTCTAGGGTTTTCAGATAAAAACAAGAACAGCAAAGAAACACTCACACAAATAGGGATCGAACACTGGGAGTCTAGAATGAAGACAACATTTAACAGCCTAACCCATGAGAAGAGGGATCAAAATCCTTTGTTTTTCTCATCCATGTGGAGTCATCGGAACTTCTTTCCTCATCCCATCATCAATCCCCATGTGACCATCTCTCTCCATCACACACTCATCTGTTTCCCGCGTCTCCATGACTTGAAAAACACCTTACCATCTCTCTCTCTCTCTCTCTAAAGTGTGTGTTGATCCAAGTAGTGCACATGTTGAGTCAGCTTGCATGTGCACCTTAATTGTACCCTACTACTCATACAGCACCCAGTAATTCTCAAATGGAATCAAAGGGACTGACCCCACCAGACAGCAAAGAGTCTACCACCCTCTGCTGTTTGTACATGTGGTGATGCACATGCAGAGACGTGGCTTCCACCATTATATGGCCCCCACCTAGCTACATGGATCAATATACAACCAATCCTTGCTCACGATCGACCCAATCCCCACTAAAAATCCATGCATTTATGATCAAGCTGCTGAGTTGAAATAGCATGGTGGAAAACATTTCATGATCTGATGAATAGAAACACAACTTATTAATGGATGGATTTGCCCTGGTGGTTTGCACTTGACCAATAAGAGAATGCTTCAGGTACTTGGTTAGTGGATCAAAATCCGTGCATTTAAACGATTCTTGAAAAAAAAAAAAAAAAAAAAAAATTTATTGAGAGGAAATTGCATCATCTTAGAGAAAGATCTAAACTATATAAAAATATAAATGGATAGTTAAAAATTTGAATTCTATTTGCATCTATAACTATTTAAGGGTATTTGTATCTTGTCACGGATTATCTAAATTTGATCACATTCAATTCATTCTACATCTCTATTTTTTGAACTTCCATTTTGATCCCCCTGAGTTTTTTTTTTTTTTTACTCATCTGTGGGTCCCTTGTATGGCCCTTAATGAACACCTTGCTATTAAAAAAAAAAAAAAAAAAATTATTTT
>NC_056569.1:13541773-13583840 GCF_013358625.1 Macadamia integrifolia
AAAAAAAAAAAAAAAAAAAAAAAGATGAAATTAAGCAACTGTAGAAATTCGAAAAGTTAGGACCACACAAGGTGTATGACTTCTTATGATTATGTAGGCGTCTAAATAAAAGTTTCTTTGTATTAGACTTGTGAGAAACAATGCAAACAAACACTCAAACGACTAGCGTAATTTGAAATTCACAAAATCCACACTTTCTAAAGGGAAAAGATGTAAACAAGTCTTTTTCAAAGAAAAAAAAAATCTTCATCCAGAAACAAAAACAAAAGTGAAAAATAGAAGTTTTGAATCGTCATTTAAGCATGTGTCATCTTCACCTTTATATAGAGGAGCTTTGAAATATTACTCTACAACTCTAATTCAAACATAAAAGAAGAGTTTAGATTGAATTTTTATTTTATAATTAGGGAGGTTAAAGTATTATTTGGATAATTTTTCTTTGCATTTACATTGGATGATAGAAATAACCTTCGAAAGAGCTCTAAAGTCAAAACTTTGAATGGTCTTAATCATCTAGCCGAAGCCTAATGGTCCAAAGTCCAAACTGCAGTCTCTAACCCCCACAGTTCACATTTAGATTTTAAAAAATGTTGACAAGGTTAACGGTTATTTATAGCCTCTCTATAAGGTGGGCCTGGGCCGGTAAGAAAACTAGGGTTAAGTGATGTAACAGGTGACCAGTTCAAATCCACTAAATCTCCTGACAAGGAAAGTAAATAATAGTACCTTCTTTTATTTACTGCAATTATATATATTTGGGTATTTATCAAAAAAATTAAATATAATTGAATGAAATTAGTACTAAAATATGAGTAAGATGTCCTTGGGTTACATCCCTTTTTCTCAAATTTTAGCATGGGCATTTCTTTATTATTATTATTATTATTTTTCCTTTTTAGGGTCTTTCTGGATTTCTCTAGAGCTTCATTGGGTCAGAAAACTGCTAAATGAGAGAGTCATCCTCTTTTTGTAGTGAAATTTTTAGGAATATTTTTTGATAATTTTTTTTTTTTATGAATTTTTAGAATTTATTATGATTTTTTTTTATTTTTTTTTATAGATTTTGCGATATTTTATTTTTCATGTCAACATCAAGTCGCTGAGGTCATGTTGATATTGATGGATTTTTTTTATTATTATTATTTTGCCCCTTAAACTGTGAAAATTCATACCTTTCAATCATTAAGTCTAATTTTTTCGAATCAAGTGTCATTAGAAATCACGTCTCGAGTAATATCCAATTGTATAAAATTTTTGACATTTATTTGATGAAGAACATATTTAAAAATTGCTTCAAGTGTGAGGTCCACATGATAGTAATTTATATAAAATAATAGTCAAAACGTACTTTTTTCACATAATTATTTTAGGACTGAGCTCTAAATGATAAAACACCATCTAAATGTGAAATTCGGACCAATTCCAAAGCCATGTGATGGGTCAACCTTACCAGGGGAGTTCATTTTAAAATTCATTTCTAATTCTGAACCCTAAGAAAAACTTAGAGAAAACCTAATTTCATCACTATCAAGAATATCTCTTGAATGATAAAACGGGGTGTCTACAATCATTTCTCTACCTCTAGATCAACCAAATGTGTTCACAGGGTGGAAAATACCCAATTATCCTTTCCTCATTCTTCGTTATTTCAATCCAACTCATTATTCCTTACCTATCTCATCATGTACCCCGCAAACAAACACAACATTATTTTGTCAAACATGGAGGGTGGAAAGTTTCATTCCACAACAAAATAAACTTGTACTTTAGTTTGTAATTAAGAAAATATCGAACAAGAGAAATCTCCTTGACATCTTAGCAACCGAAAATCTAGGCTACTCTAGACATTTGTTAAGCATGGTCAACAATTTGTTGATGTACCCCCACCTCTTTTGGGGCATGAAAAAGGCACGCTTTACGACATGACTGAAGATAAGATGGTTAAAACTGTTAAACTTGTGACCTCTTGGGAGGCTGCACTCTACTCACGAAGCATCAACCAAACATTTGTCTTCATTTCATTTTTCTTAGAAAAAAATGTCCTCAAAATATTTAAATTGAACTTACACCAAGCACACAAAAAAAAAAAAAAAAAAAAAGGCATACTACAAAAAAGATCAATTGGACCCCAATCTTTCTCATAAAATAAAAAACAATCACAATCTTTCGATTTAACAATAAACATAAACTGATGAAAGATTCCATAAAATTTCATTCACATTAAACATCATCCCTTTCAGACAAATATTCGCTCTGTTTTATCCAACTTTCAGAACTTGAGGCTTTAATCTCTCCTCAACTTAGTCTGCTCAGTCCTGAAGGTACATGTTACTTAGACATATCCAGATTTCATTATTCTTAGAGACCTGTAACACAGCCAGAACTTCTGGATCTTCCCCCCACCCCTTCCCCTACCTTCTTCTCTTGCTCATCATTCATGCTTTCTAGAGAGAGAGAGAGAGAGAGAGAGAGAGAGAGATATTAATTTTGGGGTCAGGAAATAAAATGGACCCAAAGAAGATATCTTAATTAACACCTTTGAAAAATAAGAAAAGTGTTCTCACATGATATTAGATTTAACAATAAAATATTAAATTCTTGTGAATAAGATGCCTTCCTCCCAAGCTTCCCTTGTCGAATTCCTATGATTAAATAATTAGAAAAATACAGTGCCCAATGAGTACCAAGTTTTGTGTTTTGGTACAGTGAACCTTCCCAAGAAGATGTAATGCCTAAAGATAATATAATTCTGTACTAATAGGGAATAATTAAGGCCCATTTATGTCATACTTGGTTTTGGTTTATCACTGTGTACTTTGCTTTCTTTATTTGAACATTTTTGAATTGTTAAAGAGGTCTCTTACCAATCTGAACTGTAGAGCCACCATTAATCCATCATCCTTTATGGAAAGTCACCCCATTGTAGATTGCTGCCATTATAATTAACCTAAAAAAAAATTAATATTATGGGTAGTTATTGGTGTCAGAAGAAGTATTTGTGACGTCTTTGGAAGTCACAAGATAGATTTAAATCATTCAATTTCATGGTTTTTATATTTAAAATGTTTGTTATTATTAAAAGTGGAAAGAGTTCATAGTAATGACTAGAGTAATTATACAAATACATGGACATACATATACAAGATTATGCATGCCAATACATAATGGGTGTTTGGTTGAATTAATTAATTAGACTCTGAAATTCAACACATGGCTAATCTAGATCATAATCTTTCTATCCGAATGTCAAAATTGACATACAGTCTGTTCACGTGATAGAATATGAGTCATTTGAGGTTTGGAAAAATAACAGACCCTTTTGGCAATAATATTTCAACTATATTATCATTAACAAGTCTTGCATTCTAAGCAAAAGACTAAAATTTAAGAGTAGCATTTTGTTTAAATCAAGAAAAATTAACATAATCACTTTCTCCTCTCATGGTACTCTATTTGAGATGATGCAAGAATACGCAATCACATGTTCGAACATTGGAATGGGAGATCAAAATGTTTAGTTCATGAACTAGCCCTTTTACGGAAAACATATAAATATATATATATATATATATATATATATATATAGTGTTTCTTGTGGAAAAATGCAATTCCTACATATATATGAGGGCCAATAAGAATGCACGAGAAAGTGTGCATAGAAGAATCATTTTTCTTTTCAAGATGCCCCACATGTATCTAGGAACAAGGACCCCACTCCCCCACATAAAACATTTTCCCATATTTTTCTTTCTGGGAAAAATATGAAAAACGTATTAAAACTTGTTTTAAATGGACCCTCACGACACACGAGTACCATTTGATCACTATGGACGTGCAGTGATGTCAACTTGATTTTGGATAATCAATTGGTGTATCATATTCTATTATGGGTTTCAGTACTTCTTAAAGGTCTTACCAAGTAAAAAGAAAAATGGAAAAAAGAGTACTTCAAGGAGGAAATATTCCTAATAGAACTTTGGTTGTAGGCTTGTGGCATCCATGAACAAGCTATGTGGCTCGAGAAATATTTCTATTAGAAATTATATGTACTATGTCCTTGCTTCCTTGTATTTAGACCCTAATCCAAGTTCAGATGCCCTTCTGGATTGAATGTTGTCTTTGTTCTAATGGTCAATGAATTTTAAGATGTTTTAAAAGTATTACTTTTTCTCCTTTCTTAACAAACCTAGTACAATGTCAATTTGTGTTAATAACACTAATACTGCATTTGGTGTGCATTCTAGGTTGATAATGTATTCCAAATAATCATACCAAAGATAGCCTTAATTTCAGCAAGTCCTTAATACGATTTCAAATGCTTTAAAAGTATTACTTGTTTAATTCATTCCCTTTAATCACAGTTTAGAGTTGAGATCTTGAAGGAGTGAGGTATTCAGGACCCACAAAATGTTAAAGGTGAGAAGATATGATGATAAATATATGTTAAATAAATAGTGAATTTGGAGATTGAAGATCATGGGTGGAAGATAAGGTTGTATTTTATATGATTTCTAGGAATGGATTATCGACTAGAATGCAACCCAGGAATACATACCAAATGTAACCTAAGACTTTTAATTTATAGAAGTTTAAATTTATTTTAAGTATTAGCCTACTTTGTAGGTTTTGATATTATGACAAATTTCTAAAACTTTAAGATTTAATCTAGTTCAATTTTGATAAGTGTAAAAACTAATGTTTGACTATATGTACGACATACATTCATCAAAAATTTCATCTATAAACATATTTGCATTGAGAGAGAGAGAGAGAGAGAGAGAGAGAGAGAGAGAGAATATAGCAACTTGTTGTGAGACTCCCTATATAGAGTTAGGGAATGAGTTTACCTCTCCGACTATATAGCGTACACTAGCACTTCTCTCTCTCTCTCCTCCTAAAGTAGAGAGCAAATATGTCACTTCATATGAAAGAGGAAAGAGGAAAGAGATAGACACAAGGAGGGGCTAGTGTATGTATGCTATGGAGGCCGGCAGCATACTTTGTCCTATATGATTAATAATGTTGAGAAAGTAATGTCAAATAGGTGCTCAACTTAGAGGTTGCAAAAATTTGGAATTGATCATTTTTTAGATTCCCCCAGAAGTAGAAGGTACTACAATGAAATTGTTTATTTTATGTATTCAATATTAAGAGATTTTGAATATAATTAATGGTTAATAATCAAAATCCTAATTGATGGTAGCTAGCAAATATATAATTTCAATATATAAAAAAGAGCAATCTAGTGCATGAGGTTTCCGTTACTGTAGGGTCTAGGAGGGGCAAGTGTACGTAACCTTACCCCCTGCTTTGCATGAGAAACTATTTTCAAGTTTTTTAACTTGTGACCAATATATACATGGGAGAAAAAACGCTACCTGGTAGTGTTGTTTATGCCCAAACACATGGGAAAGTGGAGCCGAGGCATGGGTGTCTTTTAATAGTCTGGTTACACTTCTCCAGATGCTTAGATGTACACAACACTATTGGGTAGCGCTCTTTTTTCTTTTATATATATATATATATATAAATACACATAAAAGGGACAGTGTTTCTAGTTGGGACACGAGCTATGCCTAGACACAAGGCCCCCCCCCCCAAAGGAGAGGCATAGCCTTAGAGTGTGTGCCTTTGTGTTAGGGCGTGGTCTCTACATCTCACCCAGAAAACTTTGATCCTATATATGTCAATAATAATGCTGAAATTGAAAGGTACTCAGACTTGTCATAAACTACAAACCTTTAAATAAGGTTCTTAAATGGATTCGGTATCCTATCCCTAATAAGAAGGATCTTCTCAACCAATTATATGCCTCCAGCGTATTTTTCAAATTTGATATGAAGTTAGGATACTGGAAAATTCAGATAGTAGAGAATGATAGGTATAAGACAGCTTTCGTTGTCCCATTCGGACAATACGAATAGAATGCTATGCCTTTTGGTCTCAAAAATGCCCCATCTGAATTTCAAAACATTTAAGCAGCAAAGGAAACTATCAGGCTGTCTTTTCTTATAACAAAACCTGGATAATTCTAGGTTTTCTAACTGATGAAGTACAGAGAAGTGGCTTGGATTTTCAGGAAATAAATGAATGTAAAATTCTATGTAAGCATAAGAAATATCTATTAAATTATCTAATAAAACAAGCTATTCTTTTAACTTTTGAATAGCAAACATAACATATAGAATTAAAAGTAAAGAAGACAAACTTACATAAGAAACTTTAATTTACAGACTTGAACACGAACAGTTGTAGATAGCACGAGACTCGAAAATGTTTACAGAACACTCACAAAACTCATAAATTATAAGACACTCAAAACTTATCTATATCTCTATTTCCTTGTATGTTTCATGGTGTCCTCTAAGGATGAAAAGTTCTCCTTTTATACATGGCGAACACCAAACTGCAACAAACTATGGTTGATAGATGCTGATGGGCCTTGATAGAGATGTCATCGAATAGGCATCCAACCAACCGAGCATGATAGCTGAACATCCTCAATATAAGGTGTTCTTGTTGCAAAGATGGTACATCTAATAAGGCGTGGGGTATGTGTTAGAAACTGATAAGTTTCAGCCGAAAGTTATTTTGTCCGTAGTCCAGGTGTGTGACTAGAATTAAGCCACGATAGGAGGCCTTAAAATTCAGGCCGTTGAGCGCATTGACTGCCATCATCTGAAGGAGGAAGAGTTGATGACGAGGATGAGGATGGGGCAGGGTCAGCGGACTGAAGATTAAACCCGATTGTGGTGAGGATGCGCTCTTGGATCAGCTCATTAGATAAATAAGGAAGGCGACGCCGAGTAGCTTGAAACATCTTATAAAAAGGCATCTGTGCTGTCAGTAAAGAAGGTGCAAGGGACAGATCAGCACCGATGCCTCGTTTAGGCACAAAACGGGAACCAGTTAATGGTGAAATATCAAATTTATCCCACCATTTAATAGATAAATGTCGAATGAGGAACATAATTTCATTCTTCAAACTCATTAGTAATCATTTGGTACTTCCACTCATGGATCCAGGGTACTTCATATAAGATAAAAAATTGAATGAAGAGAGCCTGAGAGTCCAAAGGTTGATTGAAATCTTTAAACTTGGTAACGGACTGCTGAAGAGCTGTTGGGAGGAACTCATTTGGAGGTAATCCCAAAGTGAAGAACCATTGGAGAAACCAGTTCGGCATGCCGAATAAGGTGTGTTGAAGTCGAAACTTCACAAACCAAGAATGGGTCTCATAATCATTCTGATATAAGAAGATCATGTCCCAAGCTTAAACATAGTCGGTATAATCATAAGACCTAAGTTTAAGGCCGGTGACATCATAAAATTCGCGTTTGAACTAGGGTGAAGATCCCCATTCATGATCACGAATGATGTTGGTTATATTGAGCTTAGAATAAGCTCGAACATGTGCAGATCTATAATTGTTTTGAATTTGAACACTCTGAGTTTCCTCAAGGATTATTTCATCGAAAAAACGAGTTTTATCGCCAGGAGATGGATGTAGGTGATCACAGAGGTAAATAGTGGCAATTTCTGAAGGAGTATGGCGAAGATGGATGGATTCGATAGGAATGATTGGGATAAAGTTTGTTGCTATGAAAGGAGAGTTATTGACAACTTTTAAGGTTAAAACAGGTGATGGAGCCTGGGATGAGATAGGAGAAGCATGCTCTTGAAGTTGCCTAGAGGATGTTGAGGCAACATTTTTATTTGGAGAGACGGGGATAACAACCTTTTGTTTAGGAGTCCTGCAAAAATTCTCGAGTTAAAAAGTCAAGTAAACTGCTAGTATTACCTTTAATGAATTCAATACTAAAGTAAAAAACAGAGAGTAGTGATTGTCATCGAGCAAAGATTTGTTTTGAGGTAAAATTTTTGACATCTTTCTCAAGGACATCTTTAGCTGCTTTACAGTCGGCTCGTACAAAAAAATTTTGATTAAGAAATCACTTTCGAATTTGGTTATACATAGAACAAGTGAAATAATCTCCTTCTTTATTGTTGAATATTTTTGTTGAGTGGGATTCCAAGTACCAAAAGTGAAATGTACTAAGACTTTGTTTGGAAGATTAGGACATCTCTTCTTCAAGGTACCACCATATCCTAAGTCGGATGCATCGGTCTCAATAATCTTAAAACAATCTGGTCGTGCTAAACCTAAGCACGGGAGTGTTTTACTTAAGCACGGGAGTGTTTTAGCTTTAAACTTGATTTTACGAATATAATTAGTATGTACATTTGTCCATGGTTCAGGCTACTGTTTAAGCCTATTAAACAAAGGTTTGGCGTCTTTTGCTAAGTCTTTATAGAACTCCGCAATATAAGTTAAGCTACCAAGAAACCTTTGGAGTTGAGACTTGTCTGTTATTTCATCAGGGAATTTATTTGCAAACTGGATAGCTCGTTCTATGGGAAGGATGGATCCAAATGTTATGTAATGTCCCAAGAATTGAACTTTAGTTTGAAATAAGCTTATTTTCTTTACAGAAACAACAAGTCTTGCGTGAAGAATAACAGAAAAAAAAAAAGATTTAAGTGTTTTCAATGTTGAGAAATGTCTTAAGAATATATAAGGACATCATCAATATACACAATTATAAACTGTGAATATTGATTAAAAATCTGATTCATAATGTTTTGAAATTCAGATGGGGCATTTTTGAGATCAAAAGGCATAACAGTCTATTCGAATTGTCCGAATGGGACAACAAAAGCTGTCTTATACCTATCGTTCTCTGCTATCTGAATTTGTCAGTATCCTGACTTCATATCAAATTTGAAAAATACGCTGGAGGTGTATAATTGGTTGAGAAGATCTTTCTTATTAGGGATAAGATACTTAATCTATTTAAGAACCTTATTTAAAGGTTTATAGTTTATGACAAGTCTGGGTGTACCTCTTTCAATTTTGACATTATTATTGACATAAAATGCAGTGCAACTCCAGGGAGACTTATTTGGTCTAATAAGACCTTTGGCAAGAAGTTCAGAGATTTCCTTTTGACAAGTTTCCCTTAAATGATCAGGAATTTAGGCTGCCCGAGCTTTAGTGTGAATCTTGTTTTCAGAAAAAAGTATCTTCATATGGAAGAGTAATAATATGAGTTTTTCTAGACCAGAATACCGTTGGAATGTCTGAACAGACTTCCTTTTCAACTTGAGATTGGAAGTTTTTAACTCGAACTTGAAAGGTAGGGTCATCAATTTTTTGTTGTATGTTCTTTTGATGGATTTCAGATGATAGAGAGCATATAAACTTTTCTTTGGACTGAACTTGAGTCCGGATTGCATTCATCGTATGAACCTTGGGAGGTTCGATGAATTGAAAGGTGATAGGGTGATTTTGAATAACTAAGTGAAGACCGATTGTGTCAATTTGTAATGGATACAACTGGGATAGAAATGGAGTGCCAAGAAGTACAAATTGAGAGAGTCATTTTACCATTATAAAAGAAGTCTTCAGACAGTGTCCATTATTACAAATAGAAGCAGATGAGAGTTTATATTCAACTTGCATTCTATATTCGTCAGAAATAACCAACTTTTAAGCAGTCTTTGCAAAGTATTTAGAAGGTACAAGTCCTTCATTAATGCAATTTATATCTATGCTTGAATCAATTAAGGCGATAGTTTTTAGGCTAAACTCATGATTAATAACGATGTCTATCATCACATGCCATCGATGAGTTTGAACCTGTTGGATAGTTAAAATTTGAGTGTCATCAGAAGGAATTGTAGCAGAAGTCGCAGAGGTACTAGCTACTATATTTTGAGTTGCTAGTAGATCCTTGAAGGAAGCTTCTTCGTCAAAATCTTGCTCAATAACCTGTTGTGTATTATAAAGTTCAAGAATCTAAATTCTTTGTTTAAGATCTCGAATTTCAGTCTTAACATCATTGAGGTCCTTACGAAGTTCCTGATTAGTAGGTTCTTAGGTAAGAGAAGTAGCTTTAACCCGATTGATTATAGTTTTAAAGCTGTAATCTTGAACCGTAGGTTTTTGAGGAACTGGGCTAGGCCTAGTATTATCCTTCACTAAGGTGATATACTCCTGTAGGAGTTGAGCCTTAATGGTAGGATCAAAGATTTGGTCAATGGTTTTTAAAAGAAATGATTCTTTAGTTGAGAGAACCATCAAACCATTTTCTTTTAGCATAACCTGATAAGGATCACAACTACAAGGGGAGTCTGAGATTTAGACTCAGAAGAATCACTCTCGAACTCAAGTTGAGTAATTTCTTGATCTGAGTTAGACTCGAAGTCTGGCTCAGGGTCAGAGGAGCTATATAGTAGTACGTTTTCAAGATTTTGCTTATGAGAGTCATCAATTTCTAAAGCATTGATTCTAGTTGTTTGACAGTTATTCTTATAATATCCTACTTTGCCACATTTATAACAAATAGGAGATTTAGTAGTAAAAGTGTTTTGAAGACGAGATTTTAAAAAGTGTTTCTTGAAGAAGCTCTTAGTTTTATAGTGTTTGGCCTGATATTTAGGCTTGGAAGACTTAGAGGAAAACTTAGAGAGTTTCCTATGAGTTTTCTTGGAACCTGAAAAACAAAACTTATCAAACCCAAATTGTTCACAGAAATCTCTAAGTTTTTTAAATCCAACTTGTCTCTCTTTAGATAGTTGTTTTTTGAGTTTTAGGTCTGTGCAGAGTTGAAAACATTCATTGCATATTTCAACAGCTAATTTTCCATAGGTGTATTACTCGAAGGGAATAGTATCATTATGCTTTGCTTTAAGTCTATACCTTACATTTTGAGCAAATAAAGGAGGTAGATCATAGATGAATTTTTATTTCCATATGAAATTGTTATAGTCCTCTCTAGAAAAGACTTCAACAAAAAAGACATCTCTATACCATCTATAATGAGATAGTGTAGGACAACGAAGATTCATAAGTTGTTCTCTTGTTCGATCAGCTAAAATTTCAGCTGGTCCAACAAAAGGTCAAACCATCAGTTTTCAGGCCAATTCTAAAAGATCTCAAGTTTTTGTGCCCCGATATATCAGATAGTCAGAAGTTAATCTTCCTGACTCTTGGACCTTAACCTCTGTGGCTCAACCTCATCCACCCATGCGAACCTCTCCATCATGCATCACTCAGCTTCCTTCAGGTGATGTTAACACTACTTTCGATCGTAGATCTAATGATTCTAGAAGATCTACCTCTTCTGTAATTTTTTCTTCTTCTGAATATCCTGTGTTTCAAGCACCTTCTCGTGCTTCTACCTCTAGAGTTCAGAACGAGAATTTTGATGGAATTATAAACCTTCAGGGTACCAACCGTATACCTTTCTAGGTTAATCAACCTGTTTATTGTCCTCTGCAAAGAGAACAATCTCAGGCTCAATTCTAGCCTCCTCTTGCTCCTATTAATAGAGAAACTGGGTCTTCTTCCCTAACCCCTTCTGATATGTAAGCTCTATTAGGAATCATAATGCTTCATATCACTGAAGAACCCAAATTTCAAATTAATAAGGAATTCCTAATTTAGGAATACAGATCCACCAAGAATGCAGGAAAAAGAAAACTATTTGAAGAACATTATCCTTCTGATTCTGAGCGGCATAAGCTTCATAAAAACTGAGTTTCTTATATGGAAACTCATCAAATAAATCCTCTTTCTTTCAGTGGCTAAGATTTTATCTCCTTAATAAATCCTCTAACCCTCATTAGGTTAGTGAGATCAAGAAGGTAACAACCACTTTTGTCTCTAAAGAAGGAACAGAAATTGAATATGTTCATCCTTCTTTCCAAGCCTTAAAAATAGGCAGTAATAAGATGGATGTTCCTTTTAAAACTTCAAGCCATACTTCTTCTCCTCTAACTGAATTTCATCTTAGTCAAGTTGTTGAACAAAATAAATTTACTAATCTATGTCTTCAGTCAATTAGAAACCAAACTGATCGCATTGAGACGATAGTAGACTCATTGAAAGCTTCTACTCTATCTTCTTCTCATGCTAAAATTGAGCATATTTGGCCTGCTTTTGCTTCTCAACCTAGAAGTAAGCCAAAATAATCTGCTTCTCAACCAAGAAGCAACCAGTCTGTCTTATTTAAACCTCCTCCAACCTTGGATATCCCAAAAAAAGAGAAAAGGCTGAGTCTAACATTCTTGATGAGATTGTTATCTGACTCCAAAGGATCCAAGTATCTAAAGGGAAATTAGAAGACAGTCAGGCCCTAACTCTATCTCTTGCCGACCCTTCTGATTCTGAAATAGAAATGACAAAGAATTTCAATCTATGCTACCTCAACAGATAGCAGTTCCTGAGTCTCTTCCTCAACTTAATCAAGTTATGCGAAAAGCTCGAAAATTTGTGCCTACCGCTCCAACAAACTATTATTACCCTCGCCCTTCTCCTGTCGACCTTCAATTTGAAGTAGAAGGAGAACCTACCAATTTCTCGATCGATGGTAATACTATCTTTGAGTGAAATATTAATGGTTTATCTGAATATCAAATCATCAATCTTTTGAAACAGATGCTTATGTATGCTACAACAGCAAAATTAAATCATTCATCTGATTTTGACGTTGCTAAAATGATAGCAACCAGATTTTTCGGCCAACTCCATGGTTAGTGGGATTTTTATCTTTCTGAAGAAGTTAGACAGTAAATTATAAATGTTGTGACGTGTATTTCGCAACAACTTACTGAACAACTAGCTAATGGTAATTTCTCCCAGCGAACTGTTTATGTCGACCAAGAAGATGTGGTTAATAATTTGGTCTACATTATAACTCTTCATTTTGTTGGACCAACTGAAATTTTAGCTGATCGAACAAGAGAACAACTTATGAATCTTCGTTGTCCTACACTATCTCATTATAGATGGCATAGAGACGTCTTTTTTACTAAAGTATTTTCTAGAGAGAACTTTAACAATTCCATATGGAAAGAAAAGTTCATCTCTGGTCTACCTCCTTTATTTGCTCAAAAGGTAAGGTATAGACTTAAGGCAAAGTATAATGGTACTATTCCCTTCAAGCAATACACCTATAGAGAATTAGCTGCTGAAATATGTAATGAAGGTCTTCAACTCTGCACAGACCTAAAACTCAAAAAACAACTATCTAAAGAGAGACAAGCTGGATTTAAAGAATTTAGAGATTTCTATGAACAATTTGGGTTTGATAAGGTTTGTCTTCCAGGTTCCAAGAAAACCCATAGGAAACTCTCTAAGTTTTCCTCTAAGTCTTCCACTTCAAGAAACACTTTTCAAAATCTCGTCATCAAAACACTTTTCCTACTAAATCCCCTGTTTGTTATAAATGTGAAAAAGTAGGACATTATAAGAATAACTGTCAAACTAAAGCTAGAATCAATGCTTTAGAAATTGATGACTCTCAAAAGCAAAATCTTAAAAAAGTCCTACTATATAGCTCCTCTGACCCTGAGCCAGACTCCGAGTTGGTCAACTTGAGTTCGATAGTGATTATTCTGAGTCTAAATCTCAGACTCCCCATTGTAGTTGTAATCCTTATCAGGCTATGCTAAAAGAAAATGGTTTGATGGTTCTCTCAATTGAAGAATCATTTCTTTTAAAAATCATTGACCAAATCTCTTATCCTACCACTAAGGCTCAACTCCTACAGGAGTATATCACCTTCTCATCCCAGGCTCCATCATCTGCTTCAACCTTAAAAGCTGTCAATAACTCTTCTTTCATAGCAACAAACTTTATCCCAGTCATTCCTATTGAATCCATCCATCTTCGCCATACTCCTTCAGAAATTGCTACTATTTACCTCCGTGATCACCTACATCCATCCACTGACGATAAAACTCGTTTTTTCTATGAAAGAATCCTTGAGGAAACTCAGAGTGCTTAAATTCAGCACAATTATAGATCTGCACATGTTCCGGCTTATTCTAAGCTCAATATAACCAACACCATTCGTGATCACGAATGAGGATCTTCACCCTCGTTCAAACGCGAATTTCATGATGTCACCGGCCTTAAACTTAGTTCTTATGATTATATATATATATATATATATATATAGAGGAAGCTTGTTGTGAAAGTATCAATTACAATACTTTAATTTAGCACAAGTCTTAATTCTGAGGTTGTGTTTGGTAGTTATTCAAAAAAATATTTCTGAAGTTTTCCCGTTCTATGGGAATAAAAAAATGGAATAAAACGTTTGGTGTAAACTTGGTATTTTTTGGTGTTTTTTTTTTTTGTTTTTTTTATTTTTTTTATTTTTTATATTATCGAAAAGGGGAAAAAATGCTAGAAATGCAAAATGATGGAATGAAAAAATTTTATTCCTTCATTTCGGTTTCATTCCAAATACAAAAAAAGTCAACAATTTGGGTAATCGTTCCTAAAACAGGTTCACCAAACACTATTTTTTTGTTTTAAAAAGGCATTTTGACATAGAAACTGAAAATTATGTTTTTGACACGAAACGTTATTCTTGGAACTGAATGACTACCAAACACAACCTTAATATATCACTTGAGAATCAAAAACAAGGTTGTCTTACCAAAAGTTAATTTACAATGGTACCAAAGCTAAACCATAACAAGACATGAATAAGAAAACAATGGATGACAAGGCAAAGAAGAAAAACTGCCATTGAACATTTTTCGGTTCACATGTACAGAGTAAGGAAAAAAGATCTCTACCTGACAGTGCCCCTTATGTCCTCTCATATGCGACAGTGAAATAATCACTCTTCCCTCCCCTTGAATATCTGGGTGCATACTCTCATTAATCCTCACATTGACGCAGACCACACAACCTTGCAGCAAACCCTATTCCAAAAAATAAAGATGGCACTCACAGTAGGGAAGAAACCAGGAATTAGATGCCCTTCCGGTAGTCATAACTACAAATTGTAATCACAGGAAAAGATAAGAAAAAGAAATAATAAAAAAGATATCACTATTGATAATAAACCATTATATTAATGCTAATAGTTAAAAAGAATGTCCTATTAAAGCCACATTCGATGCATTTTCTATGCATGTCTGTGCCCCTTCCCTCATGTTTTACTAACTATGAGAATAATCATTTCCTATGGCTTGATATAATATATAATGCTACTGCAACTAGAATAATAAACCCATCACTTAAAAAATTATGAAGCAGATTAAGAGAACAAAAATGTTTATAGAGGCAGTTAATTAAACTGCTACTAATGATAAGATAATAATCAAATTCATCAACAAAGGAACTACAAGACCCATAAATCGGTTTTCATGGAAAGACAAGTAAGAACCAAGTACCTATAAGTCTTGGTTCTGACATCACTTGTTTGGAATTTACGTAAAACTCATCATCAAACACTAGTCGTCAAGAAGAGGATGCTCAAGTACCTATAAGTTTTCACGTCAAACTATTCACATTCGATGTGAGATTATTAGTTCCGCTTTCTGTGTGGAACCCAACAATTAGGATCATTCATTAGCCGGGCAATAATTTATAGGTAGCTTAATAAGCAATATCTGATCTGTTAGTTGGAAGTTGGCAATGGAAACATAGTTGTAGAGTAGGCCCCAATTGCCGTCCCTAAGTAAGCAGTGCCTTGTGCTTAAGGGTGACTTTTGTGAACAAGTAGAACAGCTTATTGGGGCCGCACCACGTTTTCATTGAACAGTACAAATGAAGAAGAGAGGGGTAGTAGGTCCCAAATTAACAAAAATCTTATAGATATGTTGCTGTTGGTCTCTTCTAACTAATTAATAACACACAAATGACAAAACCTTAAAAAGCCCAATTGACCCTATTCTCTCTATACTTCTCTTTTATATATATATTTAAAGCTTTCAATTCAAACTTCAAAGAGGGTCACGACTCACGAATTCCCCCCAAGCACCGGCCATCTCGTGAGTGTTGCAGTAGAGCTTTCACCTCGTTGACTCCAAACCCTCAACCATTTTAATAGGAATTACTCTCTTCTTTCTCTCTCTTTGTTTAGATCTATCTGAATACTTCATGTACGAACCTTTCAGGTGAGTTGTTCTCTCTTGACTCTTGACTATTATATTAAATTCTCTCTTTCTTGTATAGAAGAGTTGGTTTTTTTATTTTATTTTTTTGAAAGGAGATGTTTCGTACAAGACTGATCCACACGGATAAAATTCATCCAAAAACAAACTCTGTGATGGATTCTATTTGTGTGGATCAACACGAAAACCTAATCTGTAATCGTGGGGAAAGATAGGGTAATTATGTGACACGGGTCACTGCTCTCCATAATAGGTTTATAAATGGTTTGGTGTATCTTTTCACAAAACTATGAATGTAAATCGTAGTCAATACTAGTATAATGGTTGTTTTCATTCAACCTAAAATGAATGGGTTGACTCAGAACCAGAGAATATAAATGCTAATTGAAGGAATAAAAAGTTGCAATGAACTAATATTAGGGGCTTCTACCCAAAAATAAAACGAATATTAGGGGCATATATACAAACATATAGTCCCCACAACATGGCTGCACAACAGGGGCAAAAGTTTTGAGTTGATTGGACAGAATTGGTTGACCGGCGGGTTGAACTGGATTGGTTGATCCCAACCGAAGTTAATTTAATTTATCCATGACAATCTTCATGGTACATTGAGTATATATATTATGAGGAAGTGTTCTCTGTTCGAGAGTGTGGCTCCTATGTCTGCACATTGTTCCTTCTCCCCTTTAATTGGTACGATCTATGGACGACAGGGCGGTTATTTATAGAGAAGGGAGAGACAAACAACACAAGGTCCAGCATGGCAGCCACATTCCTTCACAAAAGTGTGTGTGTGTGTGTGTGTGTGTGTGGACATCACTATATGTGTATTTAGAAGCCCTTTATTTATTCTCAAAAGTTCAAGTTACGCGTATAAAAGAGTTTAAGAAAAAAAAAAAAAATGAAAGTGAATCATCATCAAGTCCTTATAAGAGATTGTCATTGTCTTGCATATTTTTTGAGTATACATAAAATTGCAGTATTTATCCTTGTTGAAAAAAAAAAAAAAACGTTATTTTAAAGGGGTAACAAAGTAAAGGCACAAATTATTTGACACTTTAGGAAAAATGACTCTTTCCGGGAAAAGAGGGGCTGTACCCAAACACATAGGGGGACAAAATGACCGTTTCACCCCCATGAAATGTGGAAATTCTCACCCTATTGATACTTCCAGGTGTGCGCTCCCATTGACCGCTTTGCTGGTAAATATTAATTAGACTTGTATACCTGAGCAATGACTACCATTTTCTTTTTTTTTGGTGAAGAGCAATGACTACCAATTCAATCTATGTGAAGATAGTTAGGCCAACTACAAAAGACCCAATATTATTATTATTATTAGTAATAAATGACTACTAATTAATTCTATGTTCAAAATAGTTTGGCCAACAACATAGAACAAATCTTCATTCAATACTATTAAATGAATTTGCTGTACAAACCATCTGATTCCATATCATTAATGCCTAATTATACTCAGCCAACTAAGCAGTACAACCATCTTCTGCATGCATACCATTCATTCTAGACCTAATAAGAACTTGAAGTAAGTATAAAACTAATAAGAAAAGGACTGCCATTGAAAAGGTGTTATAATTTCTTCCATGATAAGGCCTGAAACTAGCTGGCAAAGAGGAGTTTTTAACTCCCAAAGACCAGAAAAAAATGGCAATCCCAATTAGTTTTGAATTGTTAGGTGGGAACTATTTCTACAATTAACCTATTGAACTAATCATATATGGGTTAATGATGAAAGTGACTTTGGTTACCAAATGAGCAAAGAAAGGTTTTATGTTGAAGCAAAGCAAGAAAAGAGAGAACCAATTTGGTTTTCTTGATCACTAGTTCAATGTTGCAATGTCTTTCCATATGTCTGCCTTGTACCATAAGTTATAAGCTTTAGTTGGAACTTTAGCAATCATGGATCATAATACAAAGCATATCAACTATCTTAAAAGTTAGGTAACAAACTTTAGTGAAAGTGTGAGACCACTACAACAATATATGTGAACAAAAAATATGATTGAGAAGACTACAATTCCATCTTGGTTTCTTAAGAAAACTAAAGTTGCCCTCATCTCCAATTTTTTTTTCTTATTAATTAATTAAAATGTCATAAATTGGAGTTCCAACAAGAGATGGTCTCTTTCTAGGTGGCAACCAAAACACAACCCCATTCCATCTTGGTCTTAAGAAAACTAAAGTTGCCCTCATCTCCAACTTTTTTTCTTATTAATTAATTAAAATGTCATAAATTCCAACAAGAGATGGTCTCTTTCTAGGTGGCAACCAAAACACAACCCTTATATGTAAAGTTCTAGAAAGAAGAAGTTATTCTCTCCATAGTTGGAATTGGGTTCCACTTCTGATCCACCTGCTTCAATTTTCTACAAAGGAGAAGAAGACTTAAAAAAGTTATGGTTGTAGTGCTATCCATGTCTGTAATATTCGTTGGGAATCAGTTCTACACTGTTCGGAATTAGGTGACAACTAATCAAACTATACCAGATACTGTAAACCAACATTTATTTTTTTTCTATGGCTCCCCCATCCCCTCTTAAAATAAGCTCTCTCTCTCTCTCTCTCTCTCTCTCTCTCTCTCTCTCTCTCTCTCTCCTTCATTATCAATAATGATAATCTAGAAACATAATCAAGAACAGTTAAGATCCCATGATGGAATTTTGCTGAAATTCAAATTTTTTTTTGATCCGGACTTCATCCAAAGAAATGAAATCTCAAAGGGTATTTTGGAAAATACAAAACCCAAGAGAATATTTGCGAACCCAAAGAGAAAGTGAATTGTTCCATTACTTGGCTGCAAGCCCAGGTAACAGGAAACTTGCAACTAGGGTAACAGCAAAATCTATTTGATCAGATCTAAAGAGCAGTGATATGCAAATACCCTTCTAAGTTTTTGCTATTTGTTCTCATAGCCAAAGAAGCAGAACAATTCACTTTCCTTTGAGTTCACAAATACCTTCGTAAGGTTTTCAAAATATCCTTTGAGATTTCATTTCTTTCGCTATGAACCTGGATGGTAGAAAAGTGCCTACAATCTGGACCAAGGATTTAGATACCAATACTGATATCAATCCGGATTGGATCGGATTGGTGGGTATTGGTTTATTTTACCCTTATTTTTTCTAAAAAACACTATTTTTTTTACAGTCAAGGATCGGGGATCAGTCTCAGCCAATACTGATCCGATACGAGACCGATACTTGAAATCATATTCTGGATAGAAGAAAATTTTCATCCATACCCTCCTAACCTTTGAGATTCCATTTCTTTGGTTGTGAAACTAAATACCAAGAAAATTCATGCAACCGGGGTAGCAGCAAAATTTCATCAGATTATTAGATGTATTATGGAATGGGCATTTAATGGTTGCGTAGAGAATGGCGATGAGATCCAATATGTGGGGGCTGGGGGAGATGTACATAGGTCCCACTTTTAAAGAGGTCAAGGCATCACCGGCCATTGAGCAGAGTTGCCATATTGTAGCTGCATGTGCATTGATTGCTTCTTCACGGAGTGCACATTGAATTATATGGTAACTCAATCCTTCCTTATTACTCTTCATGTTAGACAAAGTCACAAACCTGCTTCCATGTTAAGAACAGTTATGAGACCTTTCCCTTCCTCTCTTAATGCATGGGACCGGTGCACTGGTCATCTTATGCCGGCTTTTGTGGTTGGGCACTTACTAATATATGTTTTCATGGGGCATCTTATGTTGAGAAGTTTTTCTCCATCGAGCGAGAAGGTTCATCATATAATCTTAGGGTTTACAAATCTCTATATAGGATTTTAGTATGTTCCTCAAAATGCCTTTTTGATACACTTACTCGAGTGCATCTGAAGCCCTATAATCAAAGTATCCTCCTTCATCATGGCTTAAGAAATAAGAAAAGAGAAGAATAAGAAGAATTGTGCGAAGATTTAACGTGATTTATCCTAAACCTACATCCATGGTAGAGAATTTCATTAATTTTTTTTTTTTAAAGTTATTTCTTTGCTATATATCATTGATTATATATTGTAAAATTCTTTCATGTTCTCGTTATGTTGTTTAAACTTAGGAAAATGTATAGTTAGGAGACTCAAACTCAAGATCTCTTGGTGAATGTGGGCTTTGAACACTACAACCCGGCCCCCATTGTTAATGAAGCTACTCTCTCATTATAAACGAAGAAAACCATGTTCCACACATTTGCCCCTACTCGGCTCAACATTACTGATACAATGGTTGCAACAAAAGATTGATCAAACCAATCTAGTAAATTTCAATCCAATTCCCATACTAAAATGCATCCAATGCCTCATTGCGATCATTGTGGCAGAACTTGTCATTTTAAGGAAAAATCTTGTTGTAAACTACATGCTTTCCCAAGATGATGTTTAATTTAGCTTTGCTAAGCCAATATTGCTACACAATGGGGCTCGTGTTCCTATGAGACATTGAGGAAAGTCTATTCTCTATAGTAGTGATATTAAATTATATTTGTTCTATGTGTTCCTAAATTTCAATTTAATCTCTTATTTCATAGTCAGTTGAACCATTCTTTAAATTGTGTAGAATATTCTTTCTTAATTTTTATACTTTTAGGACCTTGCATAAGAAAACTGATTGGGATTGGTAAGCAGCATGTTGGCTATACATCGATTATTCTAATTCTCAGCCTTTTATCAGAGGACATATTTTGTCCTACATTATCTTTTGCCACACATACAATTTGCCAGTATTAGGACTTAGAACTCAATCTCATCCTCATCTAATTTGTAGGAATCACTCTCCTATCTTGTAGGTGTCAGATGTGATATTAAACTCTACTGCCTTATTTGACTTATCTCATGTGATATTAGTTTCTTAATCAACTACTGTTGTGATCTCATTCATGTAAATATCTTTACAGGATAGAATTTCCAATTATGTAGATTCCTATCTATATATGAATTCCATGTAAGTCACTAAGTTGTAATTTTCCAAGCCAATCAATACACTGTAGTCCCATTACTTAACACCTTCAATTTACATTACGGGACATCACACTGGTGATGTTGATATTTGAAGTTGGCATATAGGGCATTCTTCATCTTTTTGTTTGCTTAGCTTATTTAAACTCATGTTTGAAATTTCTTTCTCAAATAAACACTGCATACTAGTACTAGAATTTTATTTATTTATTTATTTATTTTTAACTTGGATAGGTTTTATTCTATTATATTCTATTATATTTTATTGGGGAGGAGAGTTGTGAAACAGGAGGCTTGAACCCTAGACCTCCTAGTAGCTCTGGATTAGCAAAGAACTTTATTAATATAAAGAATGAATGAATACAGAACTAGGCCAAAGACTAGATACATAACCAGGAGGTTTGCTTTCTCTTTAAGCAATCTGAGAGAGTTGTGAGGATGTGCATTGTAATCCTATTCTCCATGATAGTGAAACAGTATCTCATCTAATTGAGAATGTAGGCAATCAAATCTATATGCATTGTCTGATTGCTTGTTCTTGTTTTTCCATTCTTTTTTGCATCATTTTAGGGTTGTGTTTCTACATATCCATACACTTATTTTTCCTACATGAACCCTTGCTGAGGTCTAGCTAAAGTTCAGGTAACTTCTCGGGTGACTTACACCCTAGGTGGTGCGACTGAACCAGAGCGATAATCCTCGCCAGCCACTGCCTATATCAATCAATAAGCATCTCCATCTATCGTACGCTCGGCACCTCCACTCCTCATCTTTCCTCTTTAGCCCCACCTCCCCCTCCTTTAGTGCCACCTCTTCCTCCTTCTCATATAGATGTTATCTCCATTCCCTTCCCTCCTCGAAAGCACTAGCAAGGACCATTCAGCCCCCTTCTCATCTTCTCCTCTGGCTTCTTCCTCCTTCACCATTTCCTTTCCCATTGAACATTTCTCCACATCACCCTGCCTTTGTTAATGGCATTTCATTATACTCCTTATTTTTATTAAAATAGTTCTTTCAAGAAACACTTCTCTTAATTCTTACCATAGATACTTCCAAATAGATTAAGAAGATAAGAAAACCATAGCCAGCTGAACAGTTGAAAGCATCCAAACATGGACTGCCTATCAGACCATTTTGGTGATTGGACACACTAAAGAAAACCTAGACAGACCAAAATGACAAAAAAGACCTAATTTGTATGGGGTTCTCCCTATTTTTTAAACCGAAAATACTGATTTACAAAGAACTAAAGCTCAAAGATTCACATCCACCAATCGGCTATCAGGAAAATAATTTTATTTTTCGTTTTCCCTATTTAATGGGATTTTTTTGGTGCAATATGGTATAAAAGACATGTTTGTGTTAGAATCATGAGCAGTGTCAACAAGTTTTAGTGACCTTATAAAAGCACTTTTTAATGGTTCCTATGCCACACTTAATCCCAAAATAAAAATGACTTCTTGAAAACAAAATTACATTATAATTAATGATTATATTATAATGTAAACAACAAACCCAATAAGGCACTGAGTAGAGGTGAAGTAAAATGAATTAAAAGAAAAATGAAATAAAATTTATAAAAGAAACTTTCAATTAGAGTGTCAGATTGGAAATCGAGTTGACCAACATACTATATGAATACATTGTAAGCCCACTACATAGAGAAGATTAGAGAGTCTACATCCTCTACAGTGAGTGGTGAGGTATGGTGAATATCAAACAGTTGAGAGCATTTGGGCATGCGTCCCAAGGGGTTCCCAGCCACCCGATACTCACTGCATTGGTGCAGTGTGGCTGTAGACAATTGTTTCTAAAGATAAAGAGGTAAGAAAAAAGAAATTGATGATGATTTTGATTGCAAAATGCAGTACAATTTTCTTACTATGTTTCTGAGCTATTTACACAATTATTCTTAGTAATGACTAAAAAATTTATACCATGTTTTCGTTCTACTCTTACTTTCACTTTGTTTTATTTTACTTCTCTTTATTAAAAAAAAAAAAAAAACGTTATATTTTACTTCCACCCAAATGCAGCCTAAGTTGTAATCCTCTCAAACACTTGCATGTGATTGAAATTGCTTAACTTGGAGTGGCTTATAATTAATTGCAATCCAATTTATACCTTCCTCTTTCACAAAAATGGATCTGATTCACATGGTTGAATTTAAAAGGGTTGTCCCTCCAGACCCTTTAAGGGAGATTCAATCAAATTGATTCCAAGTAGAATTATATTGGTTGGACTAATGCAACTGTTCAGTGAAACTAATGAAGTTAATCAGGGAAAAAAAAGGGGGGGGTATATTTTTCTATGAAAATAATGCTATTTATTTCGTTCATCAAACCCTCTAATAATTCCTGGTTATTGAAAAAAAAAATCTTAATGGCTATTGTTATCAATTTATTGATCCCTAAATCTCAAACACAAATCTTCTACATCACATAAAGGTTATTGACCTTAATTTGTTGAAGCATAAATTTTGACACCAAAATCCTATTTGATTGAGGGGTAATAAAAAATAAAAATAAAAAATAAAAATAAAAAATAAAAATAAAATAAAATAAATAAATAAAAACTAAAGCCCAACAAAAGGGGACACACTCTAAAAATCTACTACATGTACACTCTATAATTCTATTAATTTACCTTAGCATAGTTAATTTAATTGAGAAAGATGAAATTTCTTGGCTTTGCAAACTGTTTTCCAAAGTGGAAGAAAGAAGTTGATTAGTTGTTATATTCATCAGGCGATCAACTTATTGGTCATTTATTCACAAAATTATTGGGACCACAATATTGATGAAGTACAATAGCACCTAGACAACCCCTTTCCACATGCTATGATATGCAATCTAGTATTGTACATTCATTAGAAGTTATATTAGTAGAAGTTCTAGGGTTCATTAGTACTTGAGATTCAAATTCCCATATAATTCCAAACCCTAAAGAACAACCCTCATGCATCTATGAGGGCATGTTTCTATTTTTATGTCCCTATAATGAAGAGAAGTGAGAAAGGAAATATTTCTATTCCTTTGATGCTTGATTATGCTAGCTCTTACTCCTCTATAATAGTTAAGAACAAATTTCAATCAATTATTGTAATAAAAAATAACCATAAAATATCTCCTCAAAAATTTGCTAAACAATCCTTAAATGTCGATTTAGACAGAAATGATGAAAGAGCTTGATCATCATCTAACGTGGTTAGATCTCCCACCTCGTTCATTGGTTAATCCATCTGCTTATCTCTCCTTGGAAAAGATGTTTACAGAAAATTAGTCTGAGAACTTTCACCGTACCATCGTTCATTGGGTAAATCAAACCATCTGTTTCTAAATCCAGCATGCACTAAACACTTAATTTGTTCATTAATCAAGTGTTTTGACCAAATTATTGTGCTTAAATGTTTTTGAGTATTGATCCTAAAAGAAGAGGTGAGAATAATCATTCTTAGGATTATATAAAAAAAATGGTAAGACTAAAGATGCTTCTTTGGTATCAATCTCAATATAAAGTGCCCTGACAGTTGCAAGTCGACAATGTCACACACATCTAACAATTAAGGGGTTGGGAATAGATCAGGTTGCCATTCTAGATTTGCACAGGTTGGCAAGGCAAATTATGGAAGTTTCAATGAATCGGGTCGGGTTATTCCAACCCATAACCCGATTCCCAAATCAAATCCAAAAGGAAACCAACAAATTAGGGTGGGTTATTCCTTAAAAGTCAGCTATGTAGGGTTAAGAAGAATAAAGTCTCACATGTCACCCAATCCTTAACCCCACCCTACGTGAAGCAAAGATATAAATAATTTAGGAACAAAGAATAATATCCATGCCTTAGTGTTTGCACTGTACAGATCCAATGGGCCCTATTGGATTAAGTTTAGGTTACATTCATGAAGCTTTATTGAAATTTCACCTATTTTTAAACCTTCAACACGAAACTATAAGCCAAAATCAAGGATCAACCTAGATTTGCATTTCCGGTAATCACCAACATAACCTCGACATTAGCAACAACCCTAGAGGACCTAGACTAGTCTTTTTGAATGGAAAAAATTAAACTAATGAAACTTAAATATTTAAATTATGTATCAACTTCAACAAATATATTTCAATCACAAACATTGAAATAGTCCAAATATCTAATATGCCTTATCAACCTTGATTAAGATCCCGATTATGGGACCATGGGAATGAAATTATGGAATCTCCCTTTACTCGTCTAAGTCCATAATCCATCATAAATTATCTCCTTATTAGTATAAATAAATAAATAAAAATTATTAGAGTTGCAAGAGGGTCAGGTTGTGCCAGGCTTTTGAAAAATTGAGTCCAACTTTCCCCAAACTCAAGCGGTCTTGATTGAGGCCTAAAAATTCATGTCCTCAGGGTTAGTAGGAATTGGATTGAACTTGATTGGTCTTAGCCATGGCGGACCAAGTAGAAGATGAAAGAAGAAGAGAAAATCGAACTGGGCCAAACATGGCTCAATTTGAGGCTCAACCCTGGCCCAACCCGGCCTAACCCGCCTTGATTCATTGCTAGAAATTTCTAGTCCAAACAAGCACTCAGGGCTAGGATATCTCGGCACAAGGTCCTGTTTGGGCTCTGGTCAACGGGGCCAAACTTGCAACCCTAAATCACCTACTGTTTAGGAAGAGATTAGAAGCCTTGACACTTTTAGTGGTGGATTTATTCATAGTGAATTAAAATGGTCCGATTTTTGTTCAAAACGTTTCGTTCCAAAAGTGCCGGACGAGCCGGGTGTGAGCACAGGCGAGAGCCGGATCGCTTGGTCATCATTCCTCCTCCTACCCCTTGCACGGGACCGTGCGTGGTACAGTGGGTAAGTGGGGCTGCTCCTATCGGGAATCGGGTCAACATATCCCGTCAGTCTCGCTGCTCTCGCCTCAGCCCCCGGTAACACTGTAACTTAGGTTATTTAACAGAATATTCGTCATCTACAAAATATTCGAATCCTTAAAAACTAACGCCGTTAATTTTCTCTTACGCTTAGCTGGAAGGCGCTGGAACGCTAGGGTTTCCTGAATGTGCCAGCTGGCACGGCACACTGCACATGGCCAGCTGCTCCTGTCGAAATTGAATTGCACAATTACCGAAATACCCACTTTCGTTTAGGGATTAACCATTTCCTTGCTCTCACAAAAAGGAAAAATTTCTACCAGAAAAAGAAAAAAAAATTGTCTTAAAACATTTACAGTGGTTATTAGAGTGAAAATAGTTGATTTTACTTCTATTACCCTCTAAAATAGTCAATCGGGAAAGCCATCTGGAAGGAAATTTTGGTAAATTCAGAAGTGGCTTGCATAGGAGGAAATTCTGGAAAGTACGGAACTTGGAGATCAGAAGAGAGAGAAAAAGAATAATAAAAGTCCATAAATAAATTCTAATTGTGTGAACTGTGAACAAACACTAACTCTAGTAATGGTTCTAATCTAACATCAACCCCTTGGTTAAGATGCTTATCGTACGCACTCTGTTCTCTCTCTCCGTTTCTTTATTTTCTTGCAATTTTCTTTAATTCTAGAGAGAGAGAGGAGATAACGAAGGAAGAGAAAGAGTAGTAGTAGAACTGTAGAAGAAGAGAGAGAGAGAGGAGAGAATGCAGAGGTGTCTCGTGAGGTAGCAGGTGAAAGGAAGAGAGAAATAAAAGAACGGAAAAGCTCTCTCCTCACCTCTCTTGTCCTCTCTTCTTTCTTTCTTTCTATAATCTTCTCAATCCAACTTCTCTCTTTCTCTCTCTATACTTTCTAACACTTGCATTCATTCCTTGCTTCTTCCTTTTAAATCACGAGATCCTCATCTCTTTTCTTTCTTTCTTTCTTTCAATTTTCTCTTCCATGTCTTCTTCAAAGCTTCTTTGGTTTCATTTCTCTCTCTATTGTTGGTGGTGGTCTTGTAGTTTTAGATACATGCATTGTTGAAAGGGAAGATCGAATAGAAGAACCAAAGCGCAGAAGGAAAGAACAATAAAGATTGAATCTTTTGTAGTTGTTCTGGGTGGAAAATGTCACATTCAGGAAAGCCCAAAACCAAAAAGGGGGTTGATTCGCTCGCTGATCAGTTTCGTGGCGCTCTGAGTTGCGAAGACAACAAACCTGATTTCAAGGAACTCGATCTTGGTTCGCCAATTTCTCCATTGAGGACTCGTCGGTCGGGTGGCGGTGGCCCTGCTGTCAGTGGGTTGACCACTACGAGCAGCAGTTCTAGTTCGTCAGGTTCGGTCTCGGGGAAAACTTTGAACAACCCAGTCGTCAAAAGATCCGATGGTGGTGGAAACAACCACTCAGGTGAGCTGTCGGGCTCGAGCGAAAATAGTCCAACTGCGGAGAGCACTCGATCCGCCCCTGCAACTCGTAATTACAAGCCGGGTCATCGCAGATCGAATTCCGGCGGCGCCCCATTGATTTATTCGGGCGGAAGCGTCGCTAGCGGTGGCGGCTGTGGAGGCTCTGTTAATTCACCAAGTGTGAATGTACTTCCCAGCGGAAACATTTGTCCGTCTGGAAAGATTTTGAAGACTGGAATGGCTACCAGGAGCTCTCCAAGAAGTGATGTTCTTGGCTCGGGCACTGTGAACTACGGGCATGGTAGTATAATGCGGGGCGGCGTGGGTGGTGGCAAAATGGGTGGCGGTAGTAGTGGTGGTGAAACGAGTCCGGCCAATGTGACGGGTAATATACAATTCGCTGGGGAATCAGTGAGGAGGGCTATGGCGAGTTCGGATCCAGAGGAGGTGAAGAAGGCAGGTAATGAGCAATACAGAAGGGGAAATTTTTTAGAAGCATTGTCTCTTTATGATCGAGCAATTGCTATATCTCCCGACAATGCAGCATGTAGAAGTAACAGGGCAGCTGCATTGACGGGTCTTGGTAGGCTAACCGAGGCCGTAAGGGAATGCGAAGAGGCTGTCAGGCTAGATCCTGCTTATGGCAGGGCCCATAAGCGTTTGGCATCTTTGCATCTGCGGTAAGAAGATTGGGGACTCAATTCCTCTTATCTTTTTTCAAAGATGCCTCTTCTTTTTCTATTTTCTTTATTTTTCTTTCTTCTTTGTTTTTCTTTCTATGCAAGAATGTGAGTGGTTGTTCGTTTGTTTCATGTGGATGAATTGAATTTGTAGTTTTTGTTTCCTGAGAGGATGAACCTCGAGTCTTCATTGTTCTTATGATCTACATTCTGCTTATGCTATGATTTTTGAGATGTGGATTGAGTGTGTGATGGGTTGTAATATCTTGCTTCTGTAGATGTTCTCTTGTTGCCTTCTGCTTCTAGCTTTGATGTTTGTTATCTCCACTTCGTGTTATGTCTGCGTTGGTTGTTATTGTTTGTTCTCTTAGGATTGATTTTAGCCTCTCTACTGGCATTTGGTGGAACTAAAGATTCATGGATTCCTGTCTTTTTGTTTTTGTCCCTAATTTGTGCTGCACAATTATTTGAGCTAATGGGAATGTTGTTGTTGGTGGTTCGGTTTATTGGTTTCTCTCTGTTGTTGAATAATCCTGATTGTTGGATGATGCTCAATTTCTCTCCACTTTTTTTATGAGTCCAAGTGTTCATTTCTTGCTCTAGCTTACTGTTTTCTAGTGGTTTTAGGAATATGATGGATCCCCTGCATGAATTTTCATGTGGCTGGTGACTGATTCACAATATTGGGCAGTGTTCTTGAAGCTTCGAATCAGTTAACTATCATTGCAATCAAAGTAATTTTGGTGGCCTATCTGATTTAGGCTCATTGGAGTCCCTTGATTTTCCTTTGATATGCCGTTATTTAGTCTCTGATAAGGAGTGTTTCGAGGCAGGAGGTTTTCTTTTGATCTTTTCAAGTTTTACAGTTATAAAGCAAGTTGAAAATGCCTGGAAACACCTGTATTTTCCTGGGCAGCAGCCTGATCCAGCAGACAGGAATTTGACTTTTAATTTATTAAATTTTACAGGCTAGGGCAAGCTGAAAATGCCCGGAAACACTTGTGTTTTCCTGGTCAGCAGCCTGATCCAGTGGACTTACAGAAGTTGCAGGCTGTGGAGAGACATTTGAACAGGTGTGCTGATGCCCGGAAGATTGGTGATTGGAAGAGTGCATTGAGGGAAAGTGATGCTGCCATTGCAGCTGGAGGAGAGTCTTCTCCTCAGGTAAGATCTCGTGCTCAATTTCAGTTTAGACTGTAGACATTGTAGAGTAGAACTAGATAATCATACAATTTGAATTTGTTGGGATGGAATTTACAGCTCTTTGCATGTAGAGTAGAAGCGTTCTTGAAGCTTCACCAGCTAGAGGATGCAGCGTCTGGCCTTTCAAGCATACCCAAATACGAACCAACTACCCCTTCATGTTCACAGGCCAAGTTCTTTGGAATGCTTTCCGAAGCATACATTTACTTTGTCCGGGCCCAGGTTGACATGGCATTGGGGAGGTGAGTTGAGAAATATAAAGTTCGTCTGGAATGGTAGATAATTCTATTGGGGTGAGTAAGAATGGATGATGGATGTCTTGCAGGTTTGAGAATGCAGTTGCTGCAGCTGAGAGAGGTGGGAAAATTGATCCTCGTAGCATTGAAATTGGGGTGATGCTTAACAATGTGAGGTTAGTGGCAAGAGCCCGTGCCCGTGGTAATGACCTCTTCAATGCTGGGATGTTTGCTGAAGCCTGCTTAGCATATGGTGAGGGCCTCAAGTTTGATCCTTCCAATTCTGTCCTTCATTGCAATAGAGCAGCATGTTGGTCTAAGCTTGAGCAGTGGGAGAGATCTGTTGAAGACTGTAACCAAGCTCTCAGGATCCAGCCCAATTACACCAAGGCACTTCTTCGACGGGCTGCCTCAAATGGCAAGGTGAATCAGCTCTTTCAAATCGAATTTAGTCATAAATAATTTGTTTCCAAAATTTGTTGCCTTGAATAATCGAGTATTGCATCTTTCTTGGTGTGGGATTGCAGCTAGAACAATGGGCTGAATCTGTGAGAGACTATGAAGTCTTGAGAAAGGAACTTCCAGGTGATAATGAGGTTGCAGAAGCTTTATTCCATGCCCAAGTTGCATTAAAGAAGTCCCGAGGAGAGGAAGTTCATAACATGAAATTTGGTGGTGAGGTGGAGGAAGTATCAGGTCTTGATCAATTTAGAGCTGCAATATCTTCCCCTGGTGAGCTTTCTTGCTTGGGTTTTAAAATTTATCATTAAATCTTTTTCCTCGTTCCATGCTTTTTGGTTTCTAGTTAATTAACATGTGGAAGTAAGCTTGAAATGGCAGGTGTTTCAATAGTGCATTTCAAGGCAGCATCAAACAAGCAGTGTGAGCAGATATCTCCCTTTGTAGACACTCTATGTCTCCGGTATCCATCTGTGAGTTTTGTCAAGGTAGTAATCCCTTATTATTGACTGTCAAACTGATCTTTGTGTGGAAGATAATTTTATTTAAGATTTTGTTGGATGATATTTGGCTGAAGGTTGACGTGGAGGGGAGCCCAATGGTAGCCAAGGCAGAGAATGTGAGAATTGTTCCAACATTCAAGATCTACAAGAATGGTAGCAGAGTTAAGGAGATGATCTGCCCTACTCACCAGGTTTTGGAGTACTCGGTGAGGCATTACAGTCTCTAGTACAAGCATTTGTATCTCATTTTCTTTCTTCTTTTCCCCCCTCTTGCAATCCAGCCCCATATCCTGATGGGAGCTTTCCCAATGTCCTTATCCTTCCACCAATTCATACAGAATTAGCAGTTCCCCTTAGACCAAAACCAGCTATGTAATAATATCATAGGCCAAGGCTAAGAACCCAGAGAGAGAACCTAGTCCGGTAGCAGTTTTATTCATTCTTTCCATTTCATTTGTTTCTCTGGTTATATGTTCCACCCTTGCATCTTTCATTTTCCAATTCCTTTATCCCCCTCAGTCCTTAGGCCGGTCTCATTCTTGTATCCTCACCTTCCTCATCAGGAGAAGAAAGCTGTACACTTAAATTGACACTTTTAGTTCTATTTGAGAGAGAGAGAGAGAGATGATATTGTGGCTGGTAGAAGATATTGTGTACATGTACATATAAGAAATATACCCCCAAAAAAAAAAAAATTTGGAAGTGACGAGAGATTGGAGATCTGGTGGTTAGTACAGGGTTAGTGAGAGGAGGTTGACCAAGATGATGTTATTGTTGTTGCTATGCTCTACCATTCCTTGAATAAGAAAAAAAATCTCATTCTTTTTGTTATGGATGTTCTTTCAGGAACCCTTTTGTTGGGTTGTTTTATCTGGTTATGTGAAATTTTGGTTGAATTTTTATATCATCTGAAGTCATGAACTACAAATTCCGGTAGACTTTCATTTGTTCCTACTTCCAACCATTGGAGAGATGTTTATGTTTTGTTTTACTTCAGAGAATGAATGACCTTGAAGCAGGTTGAGAATGATGCCCTAAGGACCAAATATTAGAGACAGAATATCCATTTTTTCAGGGCCTTTAGGGTTACAATTCTTGTGATGGAGATGGGAAAGGGTACCCTCAGTCATTTTATGGCATTTTGGGCATTGTTACTGTTAGATCCCTGACAGGTTTTGGGGATAGACCCGAGGAGAGAGAACATATTCTTAAGTGTATGGGTTGGCTTTTCTGTTAAGTTGTTGTTGAATGCATTTATGATCAAATTTGAGATTGGTACTGTGCCCTATCCCCACAATAAATACGCAACTAGATCAAGTATAGGGATCTGTCCTTCCCTACCACAGAGAGAGAGAGAGACAGAATATTTATGAATGGGAAAGTAAACTTGTATTTTTTTAATAGATGGATGGATTTTAATTTTAATGGTACTTGTTATGGACTTTGGAACCTCCGGACGATTAATTAGGTAAGCATTAATGGACAGCAAAGAGAATAGTTGGACTTGAGAACAGGTAATGGTGAAGGTGTCATCCAGTATTGGAAGAAAGAAACACTATCAGATAGCGTGTATCTGCGTTAAGACAGTAGTTGCGAAACGATTATCCACATTGAAGATGTTTGTATGTGTTTTTTCATTGGTGGATGTGGGTGTTGGTGTATATGTGTGCTATTGTGCTATCGGATAGTTTTTAATTATAATTTGGGAACATTTATGATGTAGCACGCTTTCCTTTTTGGTTGGGTTGCAGAGCTGGACTGGATGGGGATTGTGAGGGTTTTAGCTATAAGTTGGTAAACATGACATGATCTAATATAGTACGGTGTGAGCTGGACTACAGGTAGGCAGGCACGCAGCCAATGTGCCATATGTTTTCCCACATGGGGTTTCCTAATTTCTTCATCATGTGGCCATGTGAATTTTCTGTCACTTATTAGTGTGGCGTTTGAGATTCCCTCGCATTTTATTTTTTGGTGGAAGAGATTCCCTCGCATTGGTGGTATTGGAAGGGAGAGTGTTTCCTTGTGAAAATCAAAATCCACTACAGTAAGTGCGGCGGTGCGGTGAATATCGGATGGTGAAGAGGGCCTCGAGGCATGTGCTCGGACGCTTTTGGACATTCGATGTTCACCGCACTGTTGCATTCACAGTAGAGAATGATCGTCCGAGTATTTCCTATCAGGGAAGCACTCAGCGGCTACATACTCAGAAAAAGGATCATTCCCTTGGGGAATAGAAATCATTTCAGAGAGAGAGAGAGAGGGGGGGGGTGAGATCCTCTCCAACGTGTTGGATGTTCAATGTGGCATCCAGTGACTGAAAGGACACAGGCATGCACCTCAATGTGTTGAAGTGCACTCCTGTGTCCTCCCAATTATTGGATGTCACGTTGGGCACACAATGCAATGGAGAGGATCTGGATAGAAAAGAGGGGTCTGGGAGCATAGCTGGACAGAAACATTGTCCAATAAAACATGAAAAAAGAATTTTGTCACTCTGGTATTACTTATATCAGACGCCAAAAAACAAATCAAACGATACTAGTTCACCGTGACCTTAGGAAATCTCGATCCTATGATAAAATCCCATTAAGTTATCAAAACCATAGGAACAGAAATTGATCTGAATCATTACCAAAAACAAAAAGATTGATCTGAACGATATTCTACAAGCTTTATTGGGTAAGGGTGCACAAAGGAGGTTAGGATTGAGTTTTTGGCTTGTGCTTAACAGGGAAAAGGAAGGTGTTTCCTGCTCGGTTGCGGGGGCTACACGGACAGGCAAGAGCCAATCAACATCCCTTATGCTAGTAGTAGTGGAGGCTACGCCACCGGACAGGAAAGAGTATCCCACAAATAAAATGCGGGTTGGGACGATGTCCTCTTTATTTACCAAAGTACCCTTGCTTTATTTACAAATGTATTAGTGTGCGTGTGTGTTAGTGCACACAAATGGGCTGTGCGTGCATGTGTGCATACGTGGGTTGTGCGTGCGTGTGTGGAGGTATGCATGTACATGTGTGTTTTTGTATGTGTGTGCATGTGCATGCATGTGTGTATAAATTTGTGTGCATGCATATTTGATTATAAAAATTTGGGAAAAGCTAGATTTTCTGAGCCAGTGGGATGGGGTATGCAAGCACTCTTATGGTACTTATTTCCGTTCCATGGAAAAAAGATTTTTCTGCCCTCATATATATGATATCATTTCATTATATCTTATTGATGTGCTCCTCTATGCAACTTGCTCAAAGTACCGTCATCTTAGAAATTATTAGAAAGTACAAACGAGGTCACATGTTCTCAAAAATTGACTCAAATTACTATATAGCTACCAAAAAGAAAAAAAAACTACATTATTCAATCAAGGTTTTATATAGCACCTTAAGCAACTAATTGCGGTCTAGGAATTTCAAGACTGTTGATCGGATTGATATAGGATATCCCTTGAGCATGTTACATATTTGTATGCAAAACTTTGGTCCATCTAAATCATATGGTTTATTATGTCGTGAAATTTCTCCTTTCACAATTAACATTTCCAATCTTTTCTAACATTTGTTTTGGTACTTGAAAAATTATAAATTATTAAAATAAATAAATAAATGGATTAAGTTTTCTGTCCAACTGTGTACTGCACATTAGCACATCCTTCTGTCTATCTCTCCACCACAAGAGGGGGCAATTTTGTCATTTTATAAAAGGGAGGAGAGATAGACATAGGGAAGAGCTAGTGTACACTTCATTTTTCCATAAATAAATTAGAGCTAATTTTAAGAGAACCTCCCTTATATGATAAGCTGAGAGAAAGTTATTTGAAATGGTATAGACTTTGAGCAATAGGGATGTTAGAATGCACCACAGCACTCTATGATTTAGATTGGAGAGGCTAAAAGAGCTAGCAACAAGCCTAAATGACTCTAGGAGAAGTGAATGCATAGATTAAGGCTGATAACAATTATGACTTAGAATAGTATTGATTGCCAAAAGGGAATTTATATACCCAATCTCTTAGTTTTTTTTTTCCTAATGCTATGTTTGGTTGCATGAGGAATTAAAAAGAAGGGAAATGAAATTTTCATACTTAAAAAAGAAATATATGTAATCATATACACTCTTGACACTTGCTCTTCAAGTAGAAGTTATATATACACTCACACCTCCGAATAACAAGAGTCGATTCATTAACCTCTTGACACCTGTTCTTTAAGCAGAAATTGTATGCCAACACGCTAGACAATGGATTCACTTCATGTAGTCAATCTCATTTAGTTGGGATTTGAGACAAGCTTGAATTGAATTGGGATGAATTGGCATTTTGATATGTGACGGAGTCCAATTGGCCCAAGATTTTGACACATTATTAGAAGATAGTGTAATGCCCATAAAACAAAAAGATCTGACAAAAGAACCCACTGGCAATAACACCAGATGTTAAGCATCTCTTTTTTTTTATTATTTATATTTTGACATGGTCAAATTCGACCAATGAATGAAAGAATAGTTGGAAATAGGACTAGTAAGGGTCCCTGCCATGTGGCAAAAGGTAGAGATATTGGGGAAGGGGAAGGGGAAGGGGAAGGGGAAGGGGAGGGGTGAGGGTTAGGAGTGTGTGGTGGTCCATTGGGGTAAGGATGTGGACAAGGCATCTGTGGAAGTTTTGTTTGAAGGTAGATTGGCAACTGGCGATTGGAGACATCTGAAGCAAATATGAGGAGGGGAAGAATAATAACACAACAAAGCCGTGGTGGTGGTGGAGGTGGAGGAGGTGGTGGTGGTGGTGGGGTGTCTGTGGGGATTCTGAGAGTGTCAGGGCAAAGCGAAGAGAAGCCGCGCACAACACTGTTGTTGTTAGTGAGTTACGTTATGAGGTCACTCAGTTACCACTAACCTCACAGGCTCACACACCTGCCCAAAGCGCAGGTAGAGCAGAGTGCAGAGCAGGGGAGGGTGGTGGTGGTGGTACTGTGTATCTGTTTTGTGTACCCAGAGAAGATGCCATGTAATAAAGGACAAGAACCTCATACTTGTCAGATGAAACGAGAAAGAGAAAATGAAGAAAAGTAGCCGTTGTTTTGTTAAGAGGTAAGTGAGGGACAGAGACTCTGTGATAAAGGGAGAAGAAAGAAACGAAGAAGGTACTTTGTCTTTATTCTGGTTCCACCCCTTACACGTACAAACGACCCAACTGTAAAAACTCCTAGTAGAGAGAGAGAGAGAGAGAGAGAGAGCACTGTTTCAAAAATTGGAGTCTGCTGATCGATTTTGATTCTAGACATTATGACGAAGGAGATGATTTCTTCCAATACATAAAATATGGATCTTATAACTAGCATCCATAAATCAAAATAACAAGAGGGGAACGATGAATACTGTTCACCATCAATTGAGAGGATCTCACTGCCATGCTTTGCGCTTGTCGTTATTATTTACGTTGCAATAACCATGGTGGATCTTTAAGTTTCTCTTACTAGCTCTCCTTAATGTCTTCTTGATAATGGTTACAATGATGAGTGACGTAAAACGGATCAGGTTTACGTATGAGAATGTTCTTGTACGCTCCTGGTCCTTGAATTTGTAATTTATTAAATGAAGAGAGAGAAAGTGGATTCTAAATATACGGATCAGTCACGTACGTGAACTTGATCTGTTCTTGAGTGACATAGGGTAGGATGAAGACCTAGAGTCCTATATATAGATAGTAGTGCATCTTCCCATCAAGGACTATTGAATAGAGTGCTGCAAATGTTTGGGTTAATTCTTGTTAGGCAATGAATCCTTGAAAGAAACGTATTCCTTGTACCAACATGGAGACCAATGAGAGTGCATGTGAAAACATCAACGGAGGCATTATTTCAGTTTTTCATGGAGGCAGGGAGAGTCATTTCACCATCCTTGTATCATGGTGTAGGGGTCACACTGTCTTTTTAACTCTCTTCCAATTTTTTTTAGGTAAATGCTAGGGTCAATTTATCCACGGGAAATTATCTAAGATCTTCTTCATGAGTTGGCTGAATAATAGAATGATTCAGATGTGACCTCATCGCTGCCCCCTCTCCTATGAAACAAAAAAATCTGGTGAACGCATCTACCAAACTTGAGACTACAGAAATAAACTGTGAAGCATGAGAACCAAGGAAGTGAGCAGTTGGTATTAACAGACTGATTGAAGAAAGACACAAAAAACTCAAAATTAACAAGTAAAACTATAAATATCATCAACTATAATACTACGTAGTAGCCCAATTAAGACCACCAGAAGACCCATTGACCGCAAGAATCACTGCAAGGCAGTCGAAATGAACGAGGTCGCGTCGGAAACAGCTGGTATGAGAGGAAAAGGGCATCCCTAACAGCCTCAGCCTTCAGCGCTGAAGCAGAAAATCCACTGCAGAACTTACATTTAGCTGCACCAGAAGAGCCCGAATAGTCCCTAATAATAATTCCTTTGCCATCCGAGTGGTCTTATTCATATCATTCAAGAAGACAAAGTTGACTTATCAGTTTTTCGAATGTAAATTCTTAGTTCTTGATGAGTTTCTTTTGCATGGTGAGAGTGTGATTCTATTTCTCTAGGTTGGGGTAAGACGGGTTATGCCCTCCCTTTTCAGCGCTGAAGCAGAAAATCCACTGCAGAACTTACATTTAGCTGCACCAGAAGGGCCCGAATAGTCCCTAATAATAATTCCTTTGCCATCCGAGTGGTCTTATTCATATCATTCAAGAAGACAAAGTTGACTTATCAGCTTTTCGAATGTAAATTCTTAGTTCTTGATGAGTTTCTTTTGCATCGTGAGAGTGTGATTTTATTTCTCTAGGCTGGGGTAAGACGGGTTATGCCCTCCCTTTCTACTCTTCTTTATTATTATAATTATTTCAATAAAGTTTTAAGGACTTCCCCGGGTCCGAGATAGCCCCCCATCAGTAAGATAAGAGGCACAGTAGGGATGAATCACAGGCTGGCGGTACAAAATGAGGAACCCGTGTACCCAAATTCCTGGGAGAACTCTCAAATGCAATGCGACATCGTTGAGCAGTGAATCGACGGCAGCAATAGTACCAGATAGGCTAGGTACCAAATGATTAAAAACGACCCGATTGGCACGTCTTCCAGGTCTGCCAAACAATGGAGAGATGATCCAGATCCCGCAGCAGGGAAGCATCATTATATTTGAAATGAATGGAAGTGCCCATGTGGGTTTACTTCCATGTATCCTGATCCTGTTAGGGTTAGAAAAGCAGAATGAAAGTGCCCATGTGGGTTTCCTTCCATGTATACTGACCCTGTTAGGGTTGGAGAAGCAGAATGAAAGTACCCATGTGGGTTTCCTTCCAGCTAGTCCTACACTGTCAAGAGATAATTGAAGTCATGGGTAGAAACTAGTTCATGTCCATCACAGTGAGGCCCCACCTCAATGAAATCAGAAACTGGAACAGTTGAGCAATGTCCCTGAATGGGAAGAACTTCTGATATTAATGCCACAACCATGAACACTGGAGAAGTATACCCCATTCCATGCATCAAAGACAAATAACTTTCTGAGCAAAGTCTGTCCAATTGTTTGACTACCACTGCCCTCATCACTTAAAATCATCTGCAGAGGCTGTAGGGCCTTGGGGGTCAGCACTACAATGTCTCAAGTCATAAATCTCCATTGCTAATAGATTTGTCAAAATGGAGTAATAATGAGGGCAGTAACCTAGTGCAAGTCCTGTTTTTGCAGGGTTATGGAAGTGAGTGAATTTGGATGAGTTCTAGCCTTCAAAGTTACTTAATGCTGGCAGAAAGCAATGGATTCTTACAGAAAAGGGTAGACTTTACCCTAATTATAGTCAAAAGATGAGTACCATTGACTAGATTCTACCTGTTAGGACTCTTTTGAGTTCTGACCAGTCATAGACCACTTATTCAGTTAGTCAAAGGTTCCCACAGACCTTTTGACCACCAGAACAGCAATTCAGCAGATACAAATCAGCAGCAATTGAGCAAGACAATCATTGAACACAGATACAAAGATTTCAACACTTAATGCCCACATTTCGTAAAATAAAATAAAAAAAATAAAATAAAATGCTGAATGCCAATATCATTTCATTTCAGATTTAATTAGTTTTCACAGCATTAAAATTTAGTATTATCCCCCTCTCCCCTTCCCATGTCCCCAACTCATGAACAAACATGATTTATATATCACAGATGTTAATTTGAGGATGAATAAAGATTAACCTAAGCTCCATCTGGCTGGATAAAAGGGTTGGCAATCTCATCTGTGCCATCAGTTGGGGATACGAGCATCACTGCAGTCCCCCTACAAACCTGCAATATAGATTAATAAAATGATCAACACTGACGATAACTAGTGCAGCACAGTTTTCTTTCCATATTTCAGGGAAAATCATGGTTAGAGAACTCGGTATCGGGAACAGGATTGGTCAAGGCCAATACCGATCTGATACTGATCTGGATTCGACAGAAATACCCATTCTTTCAATTAAAAACATTATTTTTTTACTATTTTACCCTTCATCCATACCGATCCACCAATACGGTATCGGCCAAGAATCGGGATTGGACAAGGCCGATTCCGATCCAATTCCTCAAACCATGGAGAAAAGAAAAAATATAAAGGGCAAGAAAACACCACCTCACTGCGTGGCCCTACACCAGTGCGAGGCAGATGAGAGTGTGTGTGGAGGCATCACCATGAATGGGATTTTTTATTTCACAGCAGGAGGAGCAGTAATTTTGTGCACCCGTGTCTGGGTGCGGGGGGGCACATGACCAGGCAACTTTCTTTTTTCCCAAAAATAAAATAAAATAGATAAAACCAGTTGTGTGTGGCCAGAGAGATTTCTATAATTTTCACTTGTCAACTATACCATTGAATCATTTCACTTACATTCATACCATGCAAATTCCATGCTGTAGGTTATGCATCTGCCTCCAAGTTTTCAGTTCCAGGATGTTGACTAGGTAGGTTTTGATCTGGTTAGTAACTGAAGCTTCACACCCTGAATTTTAATGAAATTTCAACTTCCAGTCCAACTGGGAGAAAGAATCTTAAACCTAATCTTCTACAATCTTCTTCAAATTCCTTCTTTATTCTCTGATTTATATATTCCTGAAATCTTCTCCAATCTACTCTCCTCTACACCACACCCCCCCCCTTCCCTCTTCTTTTTTTCCTTTTCTATCCCTCTTTTATTTCTTCAGCTTTCTTTTCCTATCTTGGCAGATACTACCTATTTTAGCTTTTTTGGGTGAAAATTACATAGATGAACAAAACTGAGTGATTGGATTATTAGTGGAGCTAAAAGGGGAAGAAATAATTGGATTTTTCCATTTTCAGTAGAACTGATTGAGTTGCACAGAGAGCTCAGAAAAATGATAAAAAATCCAACATATTATATTAATTATTAATAAAGTAACAGAAATAGTTAAGTACATCACTACTGATTCATTTTATCATGGCACCTTTTTAGTTGGCAAAAAATTGTCAAAAATAAATAATTTATAATTGAAGAGTAACTCAGAAAGTTTCAGAACAAAGTCTATGCACCCATGAGCTTGTCAGTGACACAGGACCATTTAGATTTGCATATCATACTTGCACTACCCTAATCTTGCCTTCAGTTCATCACAATTTGCAATTAATGTGTTCCAAGCAAAGCAAGTTAGATTGCTGAAAGAAAATTGACGTAAATTAGGAATACTGTGAGAGAACATACTATTAGTCCAAGACGCCGGTGCTGATCGGTAGTCTTCAATGGATCATCTGGATCTGCAGCACAAGAGAAAAAAGCAATAAGACATTTATTATACAAGAATAGTCTGTAGGTTATGGATTCCACTTCCTAGAAATTAGGAATGTCAATCATTGCTTTCTATCCTTCCTCTAAAAATCAGCATAATAAATTCAATGTATTGCACACAATTCAAAGGGCACACTGTGATACAGGATTAACTTAAAAAAATGCACCATTTAAGGAATATTCGGGATGGACTATTGAGTTTTTCTGCTTCTGATCAAAAGGAAGGAGCCAATAGGAGAGGCCATGTTGGAATAATCACCAACCGCAGTGCCAGAAGCCATGATACTGGGGCTTACGAGCTTATGGGGTGGGAGGCGGAAAAATGCACAGAATCTGATTGGTCCCACCCTTTTGCAATCCAAAAGCCCACCTTCTGGGTCACAGAAACAGAAGCTCAATACGCTATGCCAAACATGCACTTAGTGCATGCCGTGGAAAGCTTCTGGGCAGGCTCCCAGCATAGTTACCAAGGTGACGCCTTGATTTTTACCATCCCCCATTGCCTTGGTTGCCTTTTCACCTTGATAACTATGGCTTCCAGACGGAAAAGGTGGATCCAACCACAGGACATTGTTTAGAAAAATCAATCACTCAGTGCTAGAAGCCCAGATGAGATGGTCTTCCAAGCTTATCGGTATTTGGGTGGTAAATTTTTCAAACTAAATGGTTGGATACCCTATTGCCTCTTTGGAAGCTGAGCTTCTGGAACCCCAGAAGCAAAAGCTGAGAAGCATAACCAAATATACCCTTAATAAACAACATCATTAGCTATAATGCATCCAAAGCTCATAATTTCTGGTCACCTCTTGGGTGGACCATGATTCGAAAATGATACTTAGGAGATCGATTCAACCATTCAATTAGTACCACGAATCCACCAAATTCATTATCCCACAAAGCAGGACTGTCCAATTGGTGAACCATCCAAGTGGAGCTCATTGTTTGCAAGATCTACACAGATGGTTCATACACTACTAGATTGAGAGTGGTTCACACTTTCCAATTGCCCCTCTTCTGAGAACAAAAAAGGGTTAGAATATTGGAGCGTGAAATCAGTGCCTACAGTTCTAAAGTGCCTAATACATTTTCAGCAATCTGTTGCAGTTTCTCTGACTCTGTGATATTTAGTTGTATGTACCCGTCCTATACCCTAATTGCCCTACCGCTGAACTTGAGCTCATCCCACAGGTAAGACATTTTATAATGTACCTGCAAAACCTATTGTAAAATCCAATTTTTTTACCTGGCTCAAGTGTTTAAGGCATATGTGTGGTCTTCTTGTGATCTAAACATCAAGCCCCATGGATAAGACTTCATTCACATGTGCTCAGAATTTTTCCAGAACTTTTCCCATCAACACAAGTGTAACAGAAAATCACAATAAGGGTCTCATATGAGACTAAAACAACCACCCTTAATTTCCGTTCAGGTTCCTTAAGCTCTTTCCAGTGAAAAAACCTAAACCAGTATAACTCAAACGAATTCAATTCCTATCTTCAAATAAAAAGAACCAAACTGAACTAGACAAACCACTGTTTTAGCACTCACCAAGTCTGTTTCTCATCTCAACTTGACTCAATGGAATTGATGCAATCAAAGAATGGCAATTCTGTAATTATTTCAACTTAGCCTTATCCCAACTAAATGGGATCAGCTACACGGATCCTTGCCCTCCAATCAGCTCTATTTGATGCCATACTTGGTACGAAGCCTATGCTATGCATGTCTTTCCTCACCACTTCTCCTAAGTGGCAGAATTGTAAAACAGAATATTAGAGGGATGCTAAGTAGATAACTAGGGGATGGGACACAAAAGGAATTAATATTTATAGAGTATACTGGGAATTAACATAAAATTAGGATAGGGACAGAATTTAAGATGAAGGGGTAGGA
>NC_056569.1:13584496-13611996 GCF_013358625.1 Macadamia integrifolia
CCCCCCCCCCACCCCCCTCCAAACCTACCCACCCACCAACCACTTTTCTTCCCACTGCAATCTCCAGTAATAGGATTCAAATTGGAGGGGTTTCAACCTCCTTGATGAAAGCTTCTTGTTCTCGGGTTCATATCCCCGTGTGGCACCTCAGCCAAGGCCAGTCTTACTCCATCCCAGCACCCTTGCATTCACACAAACATGCTCACAGTATGTGCACTGGGGCATGAGCAGTGATCCACAACGAGGCTCACACCCCCATTATCCTATCATAGCATCCCACCAAGACACTCACCCACACCTAGGGCCACATGATGCGTCAAGCTTGGTACCTAGAAGTTGCACCCTTGCATCTTAGCATAGACGCTCATCCAGCAATATGGGTTTCCTCGTGTCATCAAAGGCCATCACTAGTGCCACTTTGTCTTAGCACAAGCAATTTTGCACCCGCACAAGGCTACAACTGTGCGCCCTCACTATGCTTGTACCTTGGGTTCCATCAAAGCGTAGTCGAATGGCCATGGAGCTGCACCACTCCATATTATGCCACCACTATTGCCCCATGCATGCTTCTAGCTAGCAGCCCACAGACCTGTCCAAGGCAAGCCGAACCCAAGCCATGCCAATGACAGGTCGCAAACCCACATTACATGGCACATGATAGCCTATTCTGCTCAAGCCTTGTGTAGCCACTGATGCATAGTGGATGCTAGTAGCAAACTCAAGCACAAGCCTTTGCCCTCATGACTGTGTGCTACGCTAGTGCCTTCCACTAAATGTAGTCCCCATGGATGCATCCAATCCACAAGGGAGACACTCAAAGTCCAATTCGACAAACAATGCCCGCCCACAGTATCCACCTGTGGAATACATATGCCCACCAATGCATGCAATGCCAGCCAACCCTGCACACAGTGCCTAGCTTGTGGTAGCCACCTTGCTCACAATACCCACAATGCGTTGTTTGTGGCCAGCCACAATGCCATGCCTAGGGTTCATGGCACCAAGGGGGACGAGTCACACCACCCCAACCCTCCTCAAGGCAGCTCTCAAACCTTTGGTACTTCTCCAAAAGGAGACATCGTTATATTCTGAATCGTCACTAGGACATGGTTTCACCTTCATGCACCAGCATACCATGCATTGCCCTCACAGTCATGCACATGTCTACCTCTACCTCTGTAGCCCACAAGCACCATCCTCTGGGCACCTAGGGCCATGCACATGCCTACTCCACTAAGCATACGGTCTATGCACACGCCCCATCCTTGGGCACACAGGCCATAGACACGCTCACTCCACTAAGCACACAGGCAATGCGCACGCCCCTTCCTTAAGTGCATATGCATTCCCCACAAGCATAGGGAAAACTCTCTAGGTCCTCCAACTCCACACAAGAGGGCTCCACAACACCATGACATTGTTGGCAAATAAGCCACACAGTTATGCACCACTTCAACCTCACTTCCGAAACAATGGCCACAGTAGGCCTACGCACGGGCCATAGACACGCTCACTCCACTAAGCACACGGGCAATGCACACGCCCCTTCCTTAAGTGCATATGCATTCCCCACAAGCATGGGGAAAACTCTCTAGGCCCTCCAACCTCCACACAAGCAGGCTCCACAGCACCATGCCATTGTTGGCAACTAAGCCACGCACTTATGCACCGCTTCAACCTCACTTCCGAAACAATGGCCATAGTAGGCCCCTTGTGGGCATGAGGGAGGATCACGATAGAACCAATTGTTAGTCTGTAAGAATTCTCCCCATAAAATCAGTTAACGCTCTCATGAACACTATGGTGTTTTACTTAAACAATAGTTCCAACACCTTAATGAGAGATCAACCCATGCAACTACTTCCTTGCAATGATTCGGCTTAGCCCACCCAACCAACACCTCCAACTGCTTTCCAAGGGTCCTGTGTTTCCAAGCAAAATGCACCACCTCACTAGAATACAAGTTCAACCAGTAAAGCTTTCCTCTTCCTATAGTCTTCGATGCCACTTCCAACTAATCTCCAAGGTCTTGTGGCTTCAAGAAAAATGCACCATCCCACTTGAATACTAGCCTTACCAGCACCTAAACTCGGACTTCGATAGCACAACGCCTCTTCTTTTAGCCTTCCATGCTTCGTTACATCATAATTACCCACTGGCAAACTTTCTTCTCATATCTTGGGCAGCTCCATAGTTATCCTGACGTCTAGGCAACCCAATGCTTTGGAGGGGGCTTGGACCCAAGCCGATACCAACAAGGCAACTAGGGCTCCTGGATGAATCGCCTAGGAGATGCTTGACAACTATGCTTTGCACCACTCAAGGTGCCCCAAAACATGAGCAACACCATCGCTTGTGCCCACACCTGAGCCAACCCTCACTAAATCGAAACCATAAGCTTCACATGATGTCCCATACCACCACTCACACATGAACTCCAAATCTAGTTGTCTCCTAAGCCCCTCTTAACGTGTGTGCTCCAAGGTCAAAACACCTCATAACTAAGGCCCTTCTTCCCTCAGAACCATGTTGTAGGAGTTCCCACCAGCATGTTACCTTCGCCTAGGCTAGTCACTCTGACCTCACCTTCACTTAGCATGCTAGTTCCTTGAACGAATGACTACCCCTAGTCATGGCAAGGATCCAACTTCGTTCTCACCCCAACTTCAACCCCGTTCTTCACCCTACACAACTTTAGTGCTAGTACCTCAAATGAATGACCACCCCTAGTCGCACTGATTCATCTTCACGACCATTGAAGCCTAGATTCAACCACATTCTTCACCCACATCGCAAGTACCTCAAATGACCGACACCCATTGTCGTGGTATGAACCCCACATCGCACCGACCAAAGCTTGTTTCTTCCTTTTTGTGCCTTTAATGCTCACCCCACTCAAGCACACAACTCATCCTCCAAATTATGAGTTGTGGGAATGTTGGGGTCCTTGTTGACAACCCTCAAGTTGTCCATCCCCCATTTTGAGTGAATCAATTTTGATCTTGTCAAAAACAACTTTTATAGCACACCGTTAACATTGTGGTCCTTCAACACATATTGCCGTTAAGTATGCCCCTCTAGGCCCTCGACCATTGTCTTCACCCTGAGGCGGTTGTCCACACCCCTTGAGTACCTTGATCTTTTATCTTCACCTTGAGGCAACGTTCTTGTTGGTTCATGGTTTTCCTCTTTCTTTTCTGTTTTATGTTTTCCTTCTTCTTCTTTTTGCCTTTCTTTCATTTTTTTTGTGCCTTAACACCCCATTATTCTAGCCTTAACCCAACATTAAATGGTAACTCTTTTTGAACTACTCAACACCTTGTGCCACCCAAGATCCCTTGTTGACATGCCCTTGCATGGTAGTACAATTCCTTGAGCAGTTGAGCCAACTGGAACTATTGTGCAGCTCAACACCCATTGATGGCATGCTTTTGAATTGTTGAACTGAGCCCCTAGAAATATCAATGGGGTTGTCATTACTTTCTTGATCATCTCAATAACATTGCTCTAGCACTATCTGTTGCACTAAAGACTTAAGCATGCGTTGCATAAATTTACGCAATGTTGGCAAGAACTCCCACTCCATGCCCATATGATAGAGGCTAGAAAGCTCTATGATCTTGGTAGCCCCGCTGCTACCCGATTCACAATCATATTAAGCACACCAACACAAACAAGGTACCATCACATAAGATCTCTCGTCACAATGCCTCCGCTTCATTGCTCGAGCACAACCTTCATTCCAACCAAGTTGATGTCCCATGCACCGAGCACAATCATACTATGATACCAGCTGGCATAGACATTTTGCGTAATGAGACATGAGTATCGTGCAAGCCACAATCCATGTCGAGACTCACACGACTTGGCCCACATTACCTTTTCATAGCATCCCACCATAACACTCACCAACACCAATGGGCCACATGATGTGTCAAGCTTAGCACCCTAGAAGTCATCCCCTTGCATCTTAGCACAGACACTCATCCAACAATATAGGTTCCCATCTGTCATCGAGGCCCATCAATAGTGCCATTTCGTCATAGCACAAGCAACGTCACACTAGCTCAAGGCTACTACTATGCCGCCTCAATATGCTTGCACTTTGGGTTCTGTCAAAGCTTAATGAATGGCCATGGAGCTATACCACTCCACACAACATGTACCAAAGGTTGACTAGTCTTAAAGTACCTCCGTCCATGTCGTGCCACAACTATTGCCCCATGCAAGCCAGTATATCTGGCACCATAGTCTTGTCCAAGGCAGGCCAAACCAAACCATGCTAAGGAGAGGCACACTTGCATTATAGGGCACGAGATAGCCTACTCTACTCAAGCCTTGTATAGCCAATGTCGCATGGTTGGTTTAGTCACAAACACAAGTACGAGCCTCTGCCCTCACGGCAGTGCGCTACGCTAATGTCTTCCACTAAACGTAGTCTCCCTATAGGTCCACTTCGACCCACAAGTGCCTGCCCACAGTATACACTAGTGGAATACTTGTGGCCAACAACGCGTGCGAGGCAAGCAAACCCCACACATTGTGCCTTGCTTGTGGCCAGCCATGATGCCATGCCTAGAGGCCATAGCACCAAGGGGGATGAGGCACACCACCACTTCTCAATGTAGGTCTTAAGCCTTTGGCACTTTTCAAAAAGGAGCATCGTTAATGTTCTGAATCGTCATTAGACAATGGTTTCACCTCAATCCACCAGCATGCCACGCCTTATGCCCCCACATTCATGAACATGCTTGCCTCTATATCCCACGAGCACCATCCTCAAGGCATCAAACCCATGCACACACCCCTTAGGCACATAAGCCATGCACACACCCCTTCCTTAGGCACACAGGCCATGCATATGCTCACCCCACTCAGCACACGGGCTATACGCACACCCCTTCCTCAAGCGCACATACATGCCGCACGAACACAAGGGTGACCCTCTAGGCCCTTAAGCCCCACACAAGTGTGCCTCCACAACACCATGCCATTGTCTGCACATGAGCCACACACATGTGCACCACTTCAACCTCACTTCTGGAAAAATGGCCATAATAGACCCCTTGATCCATGCACACAGCATGGGGGAGGGTCATGATAAAGCTAACCCTTCATCCGTGACATTCTCCAACTTTAATCTCACCTCTCTTCTTCCCACTGACATCTCCAGCTATAGAGCATAAAATCGAGGGAAAGATCTTCTATAATCCAGCTCCATCTTAACCAGATTTGAATGTTCATGAAGGAAGATCTTGCCGCTGGAATCCTTTTCAAATTCAGGTTGGATCAAACCTGGTTAAAATATTTGACCTATTAAAAAGTAACAAAAATTGATTTTGACTCAACCTTGACTTATAAAAATAAAAACAACCCAAAACAAAGTCAGGACGCCAACTATGAAGCAATAACTAACACCCCCCCCCCCAAAATAGTAATCTAATTGATTGAATAGACTAATATCCAAACCTAGACAAACTGAGAAAGGAAGTGGTAAGAACAAAATACAAGTGAACTCTTAAAAGCATCCTGATCCATATCAATGGAACGGTTTTGAGTCTTCTGATAATAATCCAAAAGAATCTATGAGGTATTGAAAAGCTGTATCTACAAGAATACAAATTGAGCACCTAAAAAACTGAGAAAAAAAGTGGCAAGACAACAGTTACTCAAGAAGTGAATGTATACAGATGATAGATAATTAAAATTTCATAGATGAAAAAACGTGGTTATTTGGCATTATTGGTAATTAACTCATCAACAGATTTCTGCTTCTCAAAAGACAAAGCAATAAAATTACAATCATATTTCTTTCTCACATGGTAGAACAGGAATCAACAACAAGGACACTACGCTTTCCAAACATAGTTCTTGAGTGCATCTGTAAACGCAAATACGTAATACAATCAAGAAAACCTAAAATAAATACCTCTTATGTATTCTATAGCTTCATCCAGCACAAGGTTTAGTAACTGGTCATATCCCTTCAGAGTCCCTGTCACTATGATACAAAGGATTACCAAGTCATTCTACCTCTAGGAAGAAGACTTTTGACGTTCTCTTTATTTAAAACCAAATAGAAAAAATTCACAAGCCATTATGCAAACATCATATCGCTAAGGAGATTTTGCATTGGGAATACCTACCATAAGCAAAGCCAATTAGTTAAATCCAGTGAAGGAAAAAAAAAATGGAAACTTTAGACAGAAATATCATAATTAAAACATCCTACAATTAAAGAAATCAATAAACCTTAAGGCCATCAATAATTGAACTTAAATAAGATATTATGTGTTTCATCAAACAGAAAAGAAAGCGCATTTGAAGACAAGAAATCTAGTTTTCCTAAAGTTAATACACAAATAGCAAGCATTCCTGTCCTGTTCAAATATGCAAGGGCAGGAGTGATAGTAGTAGGGCTATTAATCAAAGAAATAATAGAGGATATGTAGAAATAACAGAAATTAATTAATAAGCATAAGATATAAATAGGAGACAAGATAGAGAAGCGGTGTATCCCACATCAACTTCAGGGGAGCTAGACAGGAATTGCACTAGTCTTCGCTCCAAGGGTGGCATTGGACCATGAAAATCTTTCTTTTCTCCTTCCTGCCACCTTCCATGCAGGAAATTACCAGGGTTTCTGGGAATGCGAGGTTTATATGGTTTTTTTTTTTTTCCTCAGAAGGAAGACAGCTTCTCATAAAAGAGCTTAGACTAGATGCATCTCCATGTTGCCTGGAGCCACACCATATAAAAGGCAAAGCTTCAATTCACTCGTCTGGTATTAAAACTTGTTCCAATATAAGTCACATTTAACATATCAAAAAAAAAAAATTTATGTCATATTTATGAAGATAGGCATGGAGAAATAGGAACTCATACCTTGTCCCTTTAAAGAAGAAGTTAGGAATTGGCTTGAATGCTTGATGCAGTCGCATAATTGCATTGGACTGGACAGATTGACAAGATCCATTATAAAGGCCTAGACAAAAGAATGAGAGGCCCACAAGGGGCTGGCGGCAGTCTAGGAATAATAGACTTTGGGTTAGCTAGGTCGGACCTTTAATTTTGATGGGTATCACTGTAAAAGGCCTAATATAATATAAGCTCGTAATTGTGGATTTAACTTTGGGCATGCGATTGATAGTGATTAGATGTCTTTGTCTACTAATGTAGTACTCGTTTGAAGATTCAAAACAGTATCCAAATAACAAGATCGTACTCAAAGAATAGTTCAGATTATTGGAAACAATCCTAGCAGGTCTAGGAGAAGGGTAAGTAGGTAATTAACCAACAAACAAATTCAGGAAACTCGTCGCGGCACCGGCTACCTTTCCTTTCTTTTCAAATGGGAGGGGCGTCCATGACATGATTGTACTTGGTTCATGCTAATGACTACAAGAAGCTTGATTGCAACTTATATGAGCATTACATGTCTTTCACCTATTCGTCAGAGACAAATGTTTTCAAGCCGATAAGAGGTGATGCAGATTTGATGACCTACTCACATAGAAAGAAGTCCAAGGGAGGAGGCTAATCCATGGCCTAATAAGTTGCTGTTTTGTTCACTGTTTTAGTCGTTACTATACTTAGTTTTTATTTCATGTTTTTGGTCTTTGGTTTAGCCGAAATGAACCAGGTTCAGATTTAGTTCAATTATGGGTCAATTAAGTGATTTAATCCCTATGTGTTAATTGTAATAGCCAAGCTTCTAAGAAAGCTCGGCTAAAGAGGTGGGGGGGTTATTCCCTTTTGTTTCTATCACTTAAAGTCATAGGATGATGTTAGGACTTTAAGTCTTTGTACAAATTGGAATCGGTGGAGACTTTTGCACTTCAATTCTAGTTCTCTTTTTAATTCAATAAAAGCAATTAAGGGCTCTTCCCACAGCCCACAATTTCTGAAAAACAAAATCTTGCAGCTATGACTATTCTTCTCGACGTGAAGACTTCCTTATGTGTGATCAAGGTGAAGGGATTGGGGTGTGATCCAATCGATGCCTTGTGGTGTGAAGCTAGATGGACCATTCTTGTGTTCTTGCTCTCTTATTGCTGCTGGTTCTTTATTTCTTGTCCTTATTCACAGTTCATATGCAATACCAGGAGTTTTATATGGGTTTTTTGCAATTAGAATCTTCCCTTCTAGAGGATCACATACTCCCATGTTTTTTGGAGATTTTTGTTAAGACAAATCTAGCCATCAAAATCCTCTCATCTTTTGATTGAGTCTTCCTTATCATCTAAGAGGAACTTGATCCAAAGTGGAGCTCCATCTGACCAGACGAATTGCTGATATAATGAAATCTCTCTTTTATCCTTTACTTTGTTTAAACCTGAATTGATTTTGTTTGCTATCCATAGTCTGCTGTTTTGTGATCTAATCCCTGTACTAATTACAGAACTCAATTGGTATCCTTGTTCTTAATTTCTGAGACCTAAATTGACCTTGGAAATTACCTAACTACCACTCTTGGTTATTCTGATGTTATCTCTTCATTGAGATACTCTCTTTTTATTCCTATCTAACCTCCCAATGGGACTTTAACTACTACAGCTACCAGGGGGAGGGGGAGGGGGAGGGGGCCTTTATGGCACAAATCTGAAACAGGAGAGTCGATCCCTTGACCTCCTGGGGGCAAGCACTCAACAGTCAAGCCACCAACCAACCGACCAAGTGGCTGTTCACATCAGAACTTAAATATTATTTTGTTTGAACTAGTTTCCTTAATTTGTTTGTTGGTTAATTACCTACTTACCCTTCTCCTAGACCTGCTAGGATTGTTTCCTATATTCTGAAGTATTCTTTGAGTACAATCTTTTTATTTGGCTAGTGTTTTGAACCTTCAAACCAGTACTACATTACTTCAAGAATATTTGTGTATTTAACTTTGAGCATGACATAGATTGGACCTTTTATTTTGATGAATATCATCATGAAAAGCCTAATTTATAAGCTCATATTTGTGGATTTAACTTTGAGAATGATATTAATAGTGATTAGATGTCTTGGTTTACAGCAACTTAAGAGAGTTTGAGTTAGATTAGAACACTCTAACAGCTAGATATAGTTCTGCTTTGAGTTTGTTTATTCTACTGAGACTGTGAATGATTTGGAGTCCTTTTACAAATCGGGTTAGGAATTTCCAAAGGCTATATGTGTAATCAGCACTCCCCCCCCCCTCTGAATCGATCAGGTTGATTGAGTAATAGTAATCGATTGGAACACTCTAACAGCTAGATATAGTTCTGAATTTTATTTATTTATTTTCAGATGTGGTGCTGCTATGCTGAGCATGAGAGTGTGATTTGAAGGCTCATCATGCTAGCTGAATTTTTTGTACTTCATCTTTTTCTAGTTCTGAATATCACTTTTATCAGGTGCTATCTATCCTCACCTCTTCTTCTTATTCTTCCTGCATATCTTACTCTATCTACAGTTTTCTTCTTAATTTTTTTTCTCCTCCTGAGTATATCAAATTTTTAAACTAAGTAGTTGATTGCTAATTCTGAGGTTAAACTTCAGATCTGATATCTTTATCCCATTGCTATCATTATAGATCTTTTGATCCTTAGATTCTACAGAGATTCCTTACTCTTGAGTCTTGATTTCAGCTTACTTACAAAGCAACCTAGGTTTCATCAATTTACCTGCCTCTGTTTTCCAAGATTCTTATTTCAATTGATAGACCTGTTAAAACCATTACATTAGACCAGATTGGTACTTGATCTTACCCTTAGGTTATGAGATTTAGAACTCCCAAATTACTTTAGTTCTGGTCATATGAACTATTCTTAGATTTCATCCTGGTCCTAATGTGTGGTTCAAGCATTAGTTGCTTCTAGATTCTTCCTAGACTCTCAACCCCACATCATGGCTTCAAACAAATCCCAAACGTCATATTATAATTTCAACGATTAGTGAAAATAAAGACAAGATAAAACTCTCCTACTTCAGAAAAATGTAGCTAATAAAACTCTTTGGAAACGCTACTTCTTAGAGTTCATAGCATTCCCTAAAGAAGGTAAATTTTGTCATAAGCATTATTTTATTTTTATGAACTTAAACATCAATAGTCTGTTTCCATTTCCTTGACGCAATGTAAAAATTATGCATGATATCTCGATATATTATCACAGCAGTACTTCGCAGTTCATAAATGTTTCGAACAAAGAGGACCCAATATTCTAGTTTTTCCAGCATCATAACTTATTTGAAATTATGCCCCATAAATTTATTAGTTAAAAAAGAATTTGGGCTTGTTATCTTTCTAAGCTGTAAACTTGCAACAGCATCCAAATTACCAATGATATGTCCAAAGTTTCATCCATTAAATCCTTAGTTTCCAGACCACTTCCCTTTGCACACAATTGAACTAACAAAACCCACTTGTCTACCACCAAAAAAGTTAAAAAATAAAAATAAATAACAGAAAACAATTTAGGAATTTAGAGCTGACCTTGTCTTCCACCAGTTAGCTTGACTTGGACTCCCTTGTCAACAAACTTTGCTAGATCAAGTACAGTTTCTTTGCGGCCTGACTGAAACAAATAGTGCTACAGCGTAAGATAATGGGAAGCAGTGATGAATAGATCAAGTAAACCATAAGTAGAGAGGAGCTAAGACCATGTTATTAGTTTGTCTCTGAACCTCGGAGGTGCCTTTTGATCCTTCAGAGGGGAAACTAGTAAAGGGTAGGTAATCGTGAAGCAAAATAATACTACCGCAGTGTCAACGCCAGCACCTGCAAGCAGAGACTCATTCAACTGTCACAGAATCACGATGAATGGGAAAAATCAACTACGAATACGAACCAAGAACAATAATAGAAACGAAATTCCAGTATTCTTTGGCTAAGAAATCCTAAAACCCTAAATGCTTCAAAGGGATGCAAGTGTAGAAACCAAACTGAGCTTTCTGCCGGACTTTAAGAACAGATGAAGAACATATGGAAATGGAAGCCTTCCACGGAAATTTATAGCTCCTAATCTGGGAGATACTCGTGAATGGGATGAAAATAGAGTGGTATATATGAAACGTGATGGATCGGATCGGTTTGCCGATACCGATACCGATACCGTCCCCTAAATCCATGATCCGAACAGAAAAATATTCCATAGAAGAGAAGTTGATTATTTAATGCTCTTAAAAAAATAATGGTCGAAAGGGTATTTTAGTCATCATAAAAAATGAAATGCCCTATAAAAGGAGGCTATGGCGGGATGACAAAGCGTCTGCTTCCACTCACATTTCACAGTAAACATTGAGAAATAGGAAGAACTCGAAAGGAAAATGAGAGGGAAGACGAAGTTGTGGCTCGATAACTACGAGACATTTCTGGAAAATCGCAACGAGAACGTTCTCAGCGTCAATCATCTTAATCAGGTATCATTATTCATATCCTTATTCAAAATCTTCACTTCAATTCTTTTTCGCCATTAAATCATAAGATATCCATCTTTGTTGGTATCTTAATGTTCTTGATCTGTTCAGTATAAGCTTCAATTCTTTTTCTCCCGTCAGTTTTCTATAAATTTTCCTCTCGTTGTACGTAGATCGATCCATTTTAAGATCTGATTTAGTTTCTTCTATAAAATTAGAAGCTCGATTTTCATTTCTAGAATAGGTGAACTAGATATATATTCGATTCACTGCGTTTCTCATTATTCTGTACAGTGATGCTTGAACGTTATATCAATCTAAATCTATTCAATCCTGCTTGTCTAAATAGATCATAAACATGCACGGATTTGCGAAACTACATAGAAGTCCCAAGGTGAGAATTGGAATCGCATTTATCATTCTCGTTCGAATTCGTTTCTCATAAATCTCGCTTCTTCTTTTAGTAACACTGAATCAATAGATCTTTTTTGCTCCTCTGCTTTTGATGTTTCAGGATGTTTTGGCAAATTCGATTGGCACAATCAATCTGTTAGTCCCTTTCCGATCGACACTGGAACTGAAAGACACAGTTTCACCTTATGCTTTCCTTAAGACTGAGGAAGTGATTCAAGATCTCTCCACACTGGAGTGGCAGGAATGTTTAGTTCAATCTGTGGAAACAGTGAGATCAGGGAAAGGGAAACCTGAATTAATCCTTGATCAATGCACGAATTGTACCTCTTCCACAATTCGTGAAAGCGTTGGAAAAGTGAAAGCAGGAAGGAAGCGGAAATTCGTGAATGTGAACAACGGGGAAAAATCTCTAGCTCTTGCTCGTGCCGCTCCTCCATCTTCCACTCATTTATCGCGGGGATAGTGTTAAATCAACAACTATTGAGATTTCAAGAAGAAGAAGTTTTTGTCCACATATCAGTCTTCCAAGTTGGCGGGAGATTTGAAAACTAATTCAGGTGGGTACTTTCAAATCCAATTTTGGCTTTGGTTTTAACTCCTCATATGCAATACTGTGATCGATAGATTAGCTTTTTTGTAATCCATTGGCACGTACAGTATAATACAGCAATATATCAGTTTATGGTTCACGAAAAGTGTGGTGTGCCTGATGCGTCAATTATTTAGAGAGATTAGTTAATGATACACAACTGTTACCCTCTTCTCTCACCAATTTGGCAATTATTTTTCTCTTCAAGGGTGTCATCCTAGGAAAAAGATTCTCTTCGATTAATTTAGCGTCTAATTAGTGATTCAATGACTGAAAGGATTTGGGGATACACACTCATGTATTGGGATGTGTGTTCAAATTCTTCTCAATCATTAGATCACTAATTGGATATCCAATTAATTGTAAAAGAGCGGAATTGGTCATTCAACCCTTGTTTCTCTTTATTCATGGTAATTCAATGATTCGACCTCTCATCTATATCCACCCATGTGATCTTGCCTTCTCACCACCTGTATGCATTATCTTCACAACTCACGTTCCTCAAACTCTAGCTCTTACGCTACTAGTGCTCGATCTACAAAGCATACATGTAGGGGTGTAAGTTTGATCCGAGCCCATGTTGGCCCTCCTTGAGCTTAGTTTGAAGTTATCTTGGCCCTGAGGGCAAGCCAGTGCTGAGAATTTTTAGCCCTGACTCACAAATCCGACTCTTGTCCAATATTTAATTGTTCAATTCGATTTGTGCGTGCAACACATGTACATTTTCAAAATCCAACGGTTGTGAAAATTTGAGGGTTAAAATGGTTTGAATTCCATAAAACTAAATTTTAAAATTGAGCAAGAATTGAACGATTAAGAATTGAAGAAGAGCTGAATACTTGACTCAGGGCCAGACCGAGCCAAGCTTGAAGCATTGGGCTGAGCTTGGCCCTCTCTGCTTCTTCTTCTTTATTCTTTCTTCTTTAGGTCCAAAGAACGCCATCTGAGAGAGATTGAGTTCTCTTTTCACAACATAAATCCCATGCCATAACAGAATACCAGTCCTATAACTATCAGAAATTTCAAACTAAAAGAAAAAAAGGAAGATGGAAAAGACACCAGAGAATGGGGTGCCAAATTGAATGGAGTAAGGAAATAGAGTAAAAGAAGGGCATCAATCGGCTAGCAGAATTGTGCTAGAGCGGCACAGTGTATATCTGAGATAAATTGGGGAATTTATTATCACTTCCCAGGACTTGTCCTATATTTACTTCTTCTTTTTTTCTTATATTTCCCTGTTTTTGGATTTTTACATCTTTTTCTCCTTTGCTCTTTTAAAATATCTCGATTACCCATTCTTTTCACTTGTAACCTATTAAACTTTTTTCAAATTGATTGGTTCAAAACATGTTTTTATTAATCCAAGAAAACAACCAACTGGCTTGTCCTTCTATTATTACTTGGTTCAGATGTTGCTTTGTTGCCTGAAACTTAAACTCCTCTTTGGCTCCCATATCGTAATTTTTCTTTTTCTTTTTTAATTTCTTTGAACACATTAGTATTGAGTAACTGAAAGATATTATTTTTTTTTTTTTGTCTCATTCGTCATCAAGGATATTGTTTATTTATTATTTTTTTATCTTTTGTCTCATGCATCCATCATCATGAGTTTACTAGTCTATTTTTTGATCAGTATTGGATTAGTATCGGTCTCAATGTTATTCCTCGTTAGGGTTGCTACACATGGCTTAGAGATTAAAAAAAATATATTGGATCTGTATCATTCTCAACCACTATCGATACGAATCACGTAATTTGGACAATCCAATATGAGCTAGCTGAACCATGCCCTTCATTATGCCATCCTTCCACAATGTCATTTTTTAACCAATCAATTTGGAAAGAAAAAAAATTTAATAAGGTACAAATGAAAAGGGCAAGAGAGAAAGAGATGTAAAAGTCAAAAAGCTGAGGAGTATCAGAAAAAAAAGCTAAAGGTAGAGGAATTTTAGTAAATATGGGCTAAGTGTAGGGGAGTGGTAGTAAATTCCCTAAATAAATTTTATGCAAATCAAATCTAAATGGTTACATGCTTCTATAGAAATAACTCAAAGACTAACTCCAAATCCTAAAGGAGTCGCGTCTGAGTATAAACTAAATTGCGTACATATCTTTTTCTGAAGAATCAAACCTATTGTAGTCAGTTTGAATGTGGATCCACAAAAACAGCTTATAGGTAAGAAACAAATTATATTCTTCCTCTTTTTCTCCTCGGCTTGGCTTAGCCCTTGCATCTTCCTTCCCCTCTGCATGATTAGGGCCAATTAGGGTAAGCCCAGCTTGGCCTTAAGGGCGGGTGAGAGTTGGATTTTTAAACCTTGAGTGAGGATAGGGTAGGGTTGGATCGGGCTGGGCTAAGCTTAGGCCAAGCTAGAAGAACTTATGGTTGGATTAGGATTTTAAAGGCCCGACCCAACACGATCCTGTTGCAGCCCTACATGGAAAGAGAACTTTTTATCAATGAAAAATTATACCACAAAGGAAGAAGTACAGAAATAAAAGTTTCAAAATTCTTTATTAAATCTATTCCCTTGTGTTGCGGTTTTTTGGTTGTCTTCTTGACCCTTAACCCTTTCCCCAGCTTTGTGGTCTTGTAATTTCTTTATTGCCATATGAGAAGTGGCATGGGAGAACATTTTTGTTGGTCTAATGTGTCTATAGGACTATAAGGGATGGGAATGTCTGGGGTGCTTTCCATAAGCGTGTGTACAAGCCAAGTCAATACGAGTTGTGATTACATTTTTTTGGATTAATCTATTGTCACTTTCGCAGTTACAACATGTTATAATCAGACTTTTGTTTATCCATGCTATAGTACTTACTAACGTTTTAAAAGTAGGGATTTGTTTGTAATTTCCTCCCCTTCCTCCTTGTTTAAGAAACGAAAAGGAAAATTGTATGTGCAATTGTGTTTGTTGATTAGATGTTTCTCTACTCGAAATGAAAGAAATTGAGACTATTATTAGTTTTCATGATATTTAGGGGATTTTGTTACGAGCGTGGAAGGGAGGGAGAGAAGATTGAAAAGAAAATAAGATAAAATATGAGAAAATGGAGAGAAAATAAGGGAGGATGGCTTTACCCACGAATTCTGATCTCGCTTGGATAATGAAGCATACCTTAACTCTAAAAAATTTGTGCTTTGGTTCAAAGTCCCCTTTCATTGGATCCAGATCCTCTACAATTCTCCCATCGTGCAATTAGTTGCAATTCTATCTTCAGAAAGCGACATGTGGAAGTGCTGATGTGGACCACTCAGATCGAGAGAGAGAGAGAGAGAGAGAGAGAGAGAGAGAGAAAGCCTATGCTTCTTGGCGGATCCGGCTCTCTCACAAACCCGATCCAAATCCTCTATCCCTCATGATCCATAATCCCCATTCAAAAACCCTTGTTTTTTTTTTTAATGTTGACGTAGATCTCTCCTCCCTCACGACAAGATCCAAATTCCTCCTCTCTCTCTCTCTCTCTCACCAACACAGACAAACTCTCTCTGATTGCTTCACTATTTAAAATACATAAAGTGACATAACCGACTCTACCACTTCCTATATTTTCTCTTACTAAAACATACACCTCCTAGTACATACATAACTTTTCAATTATATTATTATTATAGGTGGAGTTGTTAGTTATTACTGTAAGTTAGTACTAAATGGTTAAGGGAGAAGTTGTAGGAGAAGTGTTTTTTATTTAAAATGTAACCGCAAGCGTACGGATCAGTGTAGCTACGGGTCGAACACAGGGAGAGCAGCCACTTTATTTTTTATTTCTTTTAATAATGCGAAAGTGAACTGATTAATGGTTGTGATCTAATTCTAATTACCGTCCTAAAAATAACGTCCTAACCATTCGTCATCTAAGAATTTAAAGACGCAAGCCACGCAATTAAAATTAAATAAATAAATAACTGAAAATAAACAACCCACGCAATTAAAAAAAATAATAATAAAAGAAAAAATAAAAGCTGAAATAAAAATAAAGTAAAAGAAAGGGGATAAAGCTAGAGAGAGACTCACAAGTAGGTTTCTCTACTTAGCCCGAGGGATGCATCATAATATGAGCTTCCCTACTTGACCAGAGAGTCACTCTTACAAGGGTTACTCTACTTGGCTTTAGGGAAAGGGAGACAATTAAAATAAAAACAATAAATTGATGGTTCTATGGCTAGGAGGGGCAAAACCAACACATACACTATCCATGAACCTTGGGGGAAAGGGATAGCAATAATGTAACGACTGAAAATAAAAATCCTAAATTAAGAAAGAAAGGGTAGTCAGAAGAAGGAATGAGAGGGGGGAGAGAAGACTACTGAAGGAGCCTACTTACTTGAATCAATGCTTGAACTTGAAAAAAATTTGCTCCACGGCTCGTGATCTTGTCACCTAGATCTAAGCCTAAAACTATAACTTAAAAAATTACAACTCAATTGCATGAATCATAAACATAAAAAGGCCGAATAAGAATAAAAAAAAGTGCTTGCATTAATTGACATAAAAAAAAACTATTACAAAAGTGATTAAAGCAAAAATAGAGAAGAACTAAAACTAAAGAGAGAAAGAGGAAGAGAGAGAGCAACTAAAGAAAACTAGAAGAAGAATGAATTGTGTCTCCTCCTCTTACATGAGTTGTATTTATAGGGAATGGAGAGGTAGGGTAACAATTTTCTCTTTCCTAAAAGAGAGAAACCCACAATTGATTGTGAGATCTTTTGAGTCCAAAAGTGCTAAGATGGAGGAGAGAGAAGAGAGAAATAAATTTTGAGAAATTTCCTATAATTTTTTGCTTATTTTCTTTCCTTTTTTTTTCTAATTTATTTTTCTTCTTTTTTTCTCTCTCCTAGGGACGATTTTTTTTTTCTTCCTTTGTGTGATTTGGACAATCTTTGGTGATGATGTGGAGGAGAGAGAAGATTTGGACAATCTTTGGTTCTCCCCTTTTTTTTCTCTTTCCTTTTTTTTTTCTTCTCTTCTTGCTTCCACGATTTTGCTTTCCTTTTTTTTTTCTTTTTCTTCTCTTCTTGCTTCCACGATTTTGCTTGCTTCTAACTTGATGTGGAAATCCCCTCCATGCCCTTAGTGCTTTAAGTGAGTGAAAAGCAGGAAATCTTCAACAAAATCTTCTAAAAAAAACAACCATAAGATTCGAACTTGAGACCTCTTGGTGAGCAAGAGAATTTTGTACACCATAGCTCACCAACTAAGCTAGGTAGTTGTTGTTACCAAAAACAAATCTTTAATCACTTAAAGATGTGGTCCATCGATCCTTGTTGGCATTTGGAGTATTCCTTGTACCTCTGGGACAATTGCAAACTGGTTGGTTCTGCATCTCGGTTCAGTTCTGATCCATTATTCTTTTTCTGACCCGAAAAAGAATAATCATTTGTACGGGTGACCAAACGAATGTGTACTTTTAATTGAACACGTCCATCTTGCTCAGAATTTCGTCCTCTTCGGAACCATGGAAAGAAATAGGACCTCTTTACGTGTAAAATTGAAGATATAGCTCCCGATAGTCCTTAAGGCCTTGAAAATATAAAACCTGCAAAAAGAGAGTAAAACCCAAGGTAGCTCCATTCTAAATATGTAAAATGCATGTTTGATTACCCTAGATTTCACACATAAATGTGCTCATCAGAATTCCCCCACACTTAGACTTTGCTAGTCCTCGAGCAAAAAAAAAAGAAAAGAATAAAAACAAAAAAAACCTAACTCACTTTCGTAGGAATCACGGTTGCACTTAGCATGTGCAACAAGCCTTTAAACCCCTAGGTCACCCCTAGTGGACGAGTTGTGTCTCGTGGGTGTTTGCAGTGAATATACACCCAAAATTCAGAATAAACAAATCCCAACTTTGGCTAAAGGTAAGGCTCATACCGATCCGGAGCAAGGATAATTTCTCTTACAAGGGACCCCCACACTTGAACTTTTATTACCCTTTATCAATTCCAGGCACTAGCATATTTCTTAATTTGGAACTCACCTCGTCTCTTCCAAAACATCCTTATCTTAAGGCAAAACCACTTGTGAAGAAATAGGGAACCAATGACTAAGGCGTTGGAGTGTTTTTGACCAAACATGTTACCAAGCAATAATGACATTTGCACATTTTTTTTCTCTTTTTTTTTTCTGCTTAATAAACTCTATTCTACTCCACTACTTTTGGCTTGAATGACATGGTGGAGCAAACACCAGACACCCAAGTTACTATGTAGCTTCGCTTTTTGCATATGTCCACAAAGGCAGTGATGCTAGAGTTACTTCAGAAGTTTCCTCCCAAGGAATTTCGATCAAGACACCACGCTTCCTGAGGCGCAATGCCCTGTCTAGTTCCAAGGGAATCAACTCTTATTCTTCTTTATACCAGATTTCACATTTCATTTAAAATTGTGCATTTGTCAACTCATGCCAAATTAAAAAGAAGGTCTCAACTCCAAATCAAAAGTACAAGGAACCCACAGACTTACATATGGTCCATCACCATAAAACAGGGGTCTCTTATTTTTCAAAAGAAAGTCCCATCTCAAGACACATGCTTGTTTCTTTCTTCTCAACAGGGTTTTTATACGTTCAAAATGGGTACCTTAATCAAAAATTTTATTTTCATACATCAAGCAACCGAATGGTATGATCATTAGCCAAAAGCCAAAGTAGGACTTCATCCTTAGCAAGCTCAAAAATAAAAAGAAAAACAAACAAAACAAAGTGAAAGAAAAAAAAAACAAAAACTGGTTTCCCTCCCCCACACTTAAGTCATGCAATGTCCTCAATGCATGGAAAAAATTAAAAGCAAAGACAATGCAAGGGGGTCATACCTGATTAAAAATTAGTCATCAGTGTAAAAAGGTTCATGGAGATCCATGACCTCTTCACTACTAGTAGTAGGAAACTCGAGGAACGGTTTCAAACGCTGACCATTAACCTTCGAAATTACCCCTGTTCCTAGATTCAAAATCTCCACAGCCCCATGGGGATATACATTATGAACAATAAATGGGCCATCCCATCGGGATCTAAGCTTACCAGGAAAAAGATGCAATCGAGAGTTGTACAATAAGACCTTATCACCAATTGCAAAAGATTTACGCAGAATGTGTTTATCATGGAAAGCTTTGGTCTTTTCCTTGTAAATTCTAGAACTTTCATAGGCTTCATTCCTAAGTTCCTCCAACTCAGATAGTTGGAGCCTACGATGAATTCCCGCATCAAACAAATCAAAGTTAAGCTTCTTAATGGCCCAAAAGGCCTTATGCTCCAACTCAACTGGTAAGTGACAAGCGTTCCCATACACCAAACGGTAGGGAGACTGGCCAAGGTCGGTCTTGAATGCAGTCCGATGGGCCCACAAGGCATCAATGAGCCTAAGGGACCAATCCTTACGGTTGGGATTAACAGTTTTCTCCAAGATTTGTTTGATCTGCCTATTAGACACCTCCACTTAGCCACTAGTTTGGGGGTAATAAGGGGTAGATAACTTATGAGTGACCCCATACTTTTTCATTAAGGCCTCAAAAGGTCGATTACAAAAATGAGTACCCCTATCACTAATTATTGCACGTGGTGCACCAAAGCGGGAAAAAATGTTCTCTTTGAGAAACTGGACCACCACTTTGTGATCATTAGATTTACAAGGTATGGCCTCTATCCATTTAGAAACATAATCAACGGCCAAAAGTATGTACAAATTCCCAAAGGAATTAGGGAATGGTCCCATAAAATCGATGCCCCATACATCAAAGATCTCAACTACCAAAATAGGGTTGAGGGGCATCATGTTCCTTTTATTGATACGGCCAAAAGACTGGCAGGCAGGGCAAGCCTTGCAAAAATCAAAAGCATCTCTAAAAAGAGTGGGCCAATAAAATCCGCATTGGAGAACCTTTGCGGCAGTCTTCTTAGGTCCAAAGTGTCCACCACATGCATGATCATGACAAAAAGAGAGAATAGAATGTTGCTCATGATCAGGAACACATCGTCGGATAATCTGATCCGGACATATCTTAAACAAATAAGGATCATCCCAGAAAAAGTGTTTAACTTGGGAATGAAACCTATACTTATCTTGAGTAGACCAGTGATCCGGAGTCACACCTGAAACTAAGAAGTTGACAATGTCAGCAAACCATGGTTCACTAGACATTGCAAATAATTGTTCATCTGGAAAGTTCTCGTTGACTGGAGAATCAACAGTCAAGGAATTGGGAAGCCGGGATAAATGGTCTGCAACTAGGTTTTCAACTCCTTTCTTATCCCTAATTTCTAAATCAAACTCTTGCAAAAGTAAAACCCACCTAATGAGACGGGCTTTGGCATCCTTCTTCTGAACTAGGTATCTGAGGGCAGAATGATCAGTATACACCACCACATGTGAACCAACTAAGTAAGACCGAAACTTTTCTAATGCAAACACAACAGCTAAAAATTCTTTTTCAGTGGTTGTATAATTGAGTTGTGCATCATTTAAGGTCCTACTAGCATAGTAAATGACAGTGGGCAACTTATTAATCCTTTGACCCAAAACTGCTCCTATGGCAAAATCCGAAGCATCACACATCAATTCAAAAGGTTCAGTCCAAACAGGTGGTTGAACAATGGGTGCATTGGTCAACTCCTTCTTAAGTTGCTTGAAGGATTCTAGGCACTCTTTAGAAAACTCAAAAGTTTGATCTTTGGCAAGTAATGAGGTGAGAGGTCGGGCTAACTGACTAAAGTTCTTAATAAACCTTCTGTAGAAGCCTGCATGCCCTAGAAAGGACCGAACATCCTTAACAGATTGAGGAGGTGGTAAATTATCAATTAAATCCACTTTGGCTCTATCTACCTTAATTCCCTCCTTGGATATTACATGGCCTAAAACAATACCAGATTTAACCATAAAATGACATTTCTCCCAATTCAAAACCAAATTCTTAGATATGCACCTTTTCAAAACTAGGGAAAGATGATGAAGACATTCAGAATAGGAATTCCCATGAATTGAAAAGTCATCCATAAATACTTCTAAGAATTTTTCGACCATATCAGAAAAAATGCTCATCATGCATCGTTGGAACGTAGCAGGGGCATTGCAAAGCCCAAAGGGCATACGCCTGTAAGCAAATGTTCCATATGGACATGTAAAAGTGGTCTTATGTTGGTCCTCTAAAGCAATTGGGATTTGGTTATATCCGGAATATCCATCAAGAAACAATAGTATTCATGTCCAGCTAACCTCTCTAACATCTGGTCAATGAATGGCAATGGGAAGTGGTCCTTCCAGGTTGCCGCATTAAGTTTCCTGTAGTCTATGCACACTCGCCATCCTGTTTGGACGCGGGTAGGGATCAACTCATTGTTGGCATTAGGAACTACAGTCATACCAGACTTCTTAGGCACTACGTGAACTGGGCTTACCCATTGGCTGTCAGAAATAGGACAAATTATTCCATGATCCAAGCACTTTAGGATCTCTTTCTTAATAGCTTCCATCATCACTGGGTTAGCTCTTCTTTGGGGTTCTGTGGATGGTTTGGAATCCTCCATAAGATGTATATGATGTTGTACAATGGAAGGGCTTATACCCTTGATATCAGCCATGGTCCAACCTAGGGCTTCCTTATTATCTTTTAACACTTTAAGTAACTCCTCTTCCTGGTTAGAAGTCAAATTTGAAGAAATTATTGCAGGAAGAGTCTGGTCAGGCCCTAGGAAGGCATATCTCAAATTAGATGGCAACTCCTTAAGATCTAGCGTTGGGGGCTCAACTATGGAAGGTTTGGGAATGGAATTGGAAAGGGGTCCTAAGGGCTCCACAAGTGTGTGAAGACTCAAGACTTCAGAAAAGAAATTTTCACTATCATCATCCAACTCATCCATACACTCTTGGAATTCTGAATCAAAATCAATATCAAAGTTGGTAACTAAATCATCAGAAAAATCCAGAAAATCCTCAAGCATATTGATCTCTTCTTCCATATGTGGTTGCTTGCCAATCCTAAATTTGTTAAACTCAACAGTTTGGTTACCAAAAGATAATCTTAGGAAACCATTTCGGCAATTGATTAATGCATTACTGGTAGCCAAGAATGGTCTTCCTAGAATTATTGGGATCTCATCCTTGGTTGAGAAGGGATTAGTATCTAACACAATGAAATCAACAGGGAAAATAAATTCCCCCACCTTTAGTAAGACATCCTCAACCATCCCTTTAGGAATCTTAACAGACCTATCTGCCAACTGAAGAGTAGTTCCAGTGGCTTTCAATTCTCCTAATCCTAGTTGCTTGTACACATGGTAAGGTAAAAGATTCACACTTGCGCCAAGGTCAAGTAAGGCATGCTCAATATAGGTGTTGCCTATGACACAAGATATGGTAGGGCTCCCTGGATCCTTATACTTGGCTGCTATAGGCTGAGTAATTATGGAACTAATGTTACCTGCCAAGAACACCTTTTTGGGCATACTAGTGATACGTTTGTGAGTACACAAATCTTTCAGTGCCTTTGCATAGGCGGGGATCTGGGATATGGCATCCAAAAGAGGGATGTTTACTTCTACCTTTTTGAAGACTTCTAAAATTTTATCCATGGAGGCAGTCTTCTTTTTGTTTACCAAGCGATTAGGAAATGGGACAGGATGAACATAAGGACTGTTAGGGATTTGCCCCTGTTCAGAAGAATCATTTTTTGGTTTCCTCAACCAAATCATCTTTAGTTTCAGAAAAATCTTTAGGTTCATCAGACGAACCTGGAACAAGAGGCACATTTGTGTCCTCAACTGAAGAAGAGTTAACAGGAGTAATAGATGGGGAAGATTTAGGAATGCTCTGTAGGTACTCTCTACCACTTCTAAGGGCATAAACAACATTACATTGGTTAGAGGGCCCTTGTTGAGTCTGACCTTGTACTATATTCAGTGGTGCATTAGTTGGTCCTTGTAAACTAACAGGCTGATGATGCCTAGGGTTAGGCTCTGGTTGGCTGGGTAAAGTTCCCTTCTCCCTCTCACGCATAATTGAGACAACTTGGGTAAGTTCTCTCGTAAGATTTTGATGGCTTGTCATGAGGAGGGCCATATTTTTTTCTAAGTCACTAATTCTACTTGCCTCTCCAGTGTTGGTAAACCCAGGGGGTTGCTGATAAGATGATAGGAGAGGGGCCCTAGGAAAACTCGCTTGAGGTCCTACATTTGACCTAGGAAAAGTATTTTGGGAAAAAGATTGTTGTGCAAAGGGAGGCCTTTGGGGTCCAGGTTGACCTTGATTATAGAAATTGGAAGGTCCTGCTTGGTTGCCCTGATTCCAAGAGAAATTTGGGTGATTTCTCCATCCTGGATTGTATGTGTTACTATATGGATTATTCTGGTATAAGGCATTAACACTCTGATTAGAAGTGCCCCCAGAGGTGTTAGGGCATTCTTCTATGACATGTCCAGGGGACTGGCACCAAGCACAAATCTTAACCAAATTGACTGATGATGGCTCTCTAGGAACAATAGCCTCGATCCTCTTGATTAGGCTATCCAAATGGGCTTCCTTGGCTACTATCCCATCCACAAAATATCGTTTTCCTCCTATAGTTCTTTCACTCTCTTGGGTTGATTCCCACTCACGGGTTTTGTCAGCTAAGTTAAGTAAGAATTCCCATGCATTTCCTTCATCTGTAAAGGATGTGAATCCCTCAGGGCACATAGACTCTATCATTTGTTTAGTTGGGTAATCAATACCCTCATAAATTATTTGACATAAATGCCATAGGTCTAGGCCATGGTGAGGGCATTCTTGGAGTAGATCCTTGAATCTCTCCATAAGTTTGGAAAATGACTCACTAGGCTTTTACCTAAACTGAAGGATATCACTTCTAAGCTTATTGGTCTTATGAGTTGGGAAAAACTTCTTAAGGAAGACAACTGTGAACTGTTCCCATGAGGTTATGAAATTTGTGGGTAATCCATAAAACCACTTCTTAGCTTGGTCTTTCAATGCAAAAGTGATAAACCTAAGCTTAACAGCATCATCAGAAAGCTGTTGGATCTTTATTAAAACACATACCTCTTCAAATTCCCTTAGAAATAGGTATGCGTCCTCAGAGGTCAACCCATGGAAGTGGGGCAACATAGTGATGTATTGAGATTTGAGTTCAAAATTATTGCCCTGGGCTTGTGGTAGAACTATGCAGGAAGGTTGGGCTGTTCTAGCAGGGTAGAACCTATCTTTCAGAGATTTAGGTGAAGGGTTTTGCTGTTGGTCTCCCATATTAAAGGGTTTTAAAGAGAGCAAACGTATAGGGTCACTACTTGTTGGATCTCTTCTTTCTAACCGATTCTTAGTATTACGTACCCACTTAACACTCATGCAACAGAAAAACTACCCACAACTAAAGTAAGACAAGCACAAAAGAATGGATAGCAAAACTTTTTTTTTATTATTATTTTTTTGATTTTTTTTTATTTTTTATTTTTTATTTTTTTGGTTTTTGGGAGCTTACCGACAGGGATCCGGGGTTGCTCAGGTCAATTCCTGAGGTACTGCTACAGGGCGAAACCTGTCTTTATCATACTGTGAGGCATGGCGACCTCCACTGATACAACTATTATTGCAAGTTGTTCTTCTCAGGAATTCAATAAAAGAAAAGGAAAAATATAAAACAAAGCAAACAAAGCACTCCGATTTACCAAAAGAAAGTGAAAAATAACATGGAACTGTCTCCCCGGCAACGGCGCCAAAAAATTGTTTGAGATTTAAAATGTAACCGCAAGCGTACGGATCAGTGTAGCTACGGGTCGAACACAGGGAGAGCAGCCACTTTATTTTTTATTTCTTTTAATAATGCGAAAGTGAACTGATTAATGATTGTGATCCAATTCTAATTACTATCCTAAAAATAACGTCCTAACCATTCGTCATCTAAGAATTTAAAGACGCAAGCCACGCAATTATAAATAAATAAATAAATAACTGAAAATAAACAACCCATGCAATTAAAAATAATAATAATAAAGGAAAAAATAAAAGCTGAAATAAAAATAAAGTAAAAGAAAGGGGATAAAGCTAGAGAGAGACTCACAAGTAGGTTTCTCTACTTAGCCCGAGGGATGCATCATAATATGAGCTTCCCTACTTGACCAGAGAGTCACTCTTACAAGGGTTTCTCTACTTGGCTTTAGGGAAAGGGAGACAATTAAAATAAAATAATAAATTGATGGTTCTATGGCTAGGAGGGGCAAAGCCAACACATACACTAGCCATGAACCTTGGGGGAGAGGGATAGCAATAATGTAACAACTGAAAATAAAAATCCTAAATTAAGAAAGAAAGGGTAGTCAGAAGAGGGAATGAGAGGGGGGAGAGAAGACTACTGAAGGAGCCTACTTACTTGAATCAATGCTTGAACTTGAAAAAAAAAATTGCTCCACAGCTCGTGATCTTGTCACCTAGATCTAAGCCTAGAACTATAACTTAAAAAATTACAACTCAATTGCATAAATCATAAACATAAAAAGAACTGAATAAAAATAAAAGAGTGCTTGCATTAATTGACATAAAAAAAAATATTACAAAAGTGATTAAAGCAAAAATAGAGAAGAACTAGAACTAAAGAGAGAAAGAGGAAGAGAGAGAGCAACTAAAGAAAACTAGAAGAAGAATGAATTGTGTCCTCCTCTTACATGAGTTGTATTTATAGGGAATGGAGAGGTAGGGTAACAATTTTCTCTTTCCTAAAAGAGAGAAACCCACAATTGATTGTGAGATCTTTTGAGTCCAAAAGTGCTAAGATGGAGGAGAGAGAAGAGAGAAATAAATTTTGAAAAATTTCCTATAATTTTTTGCTTATTTTCTTTCCTTTTATTTTCTAATTTATTTTTCTTCTTTTTTCTCTCTCCTAGGGACGATTTTTTTCTTCCTTTGTGTGATTTGGACAATCTTTGGTGATGATGTGGAGGAGAGAGAAGATTTGGACAATCTCTATTTCTCCCCTTTTTTTCTTTCCTTTTTTTTTTCTTCTCTTCTTGCTTCCACGATTTTCCTTTCCTTTTTTTTTTCTTCTCTTGTGCAAGAACCCTTCCACGATTTTGCTTGCTTCTAATTTGATGTGGAAATCCCCTCCATGCCCTTAGTGCTTTAAGTGAGTGAAAAGCAGGAAATCTTCAACAAATTCTCTAAAAAAAAACAACCATGAGATTCGAACTTGAGACCTCTTGGTGAGCAAGGGAATTTTGTACACCATAGCTCACCAACTAAGCTAGGTAGTTGTTGTTACCAAAAACAAATCTTTAATCACTTAAGGATGTGGTCCATTGATCCTTGTTGGCATTTGGAGTATTCCTTGTACCTCTGGGACAATTGCAAACGGGCTGGTTCTGCATCTTGGTTCAGTTCTGATCCATTATTCTTTTTCTGACCCGAAAAGAATAATCATTTGTACGGGTGACCAAACGAATGTGTACTTTTAATTGAACACGACCATCTTGCTCAGAATTTCATCCTCTTCACAACCATGAAAAGAAATAGGACCTCTTTACGTATAAAATTGAAGATATAGTGCCCGATAGTCCTTAAGGCCTTGAAAATATAAAACCTACAAAAAGAGTGTAAAACCCAAGGTAGCTCCATTCTAAATATGTAAAATGCATGTTTTACTACCCTAGATTTCACACATAAATGTGCTCATCATGGTGCAAGGGGTGGGGTGTTATCTACATTTGACGGAATCATTGGTCAAGTCAATGTGCACAATAAATATTTGGTTGGTCCCTCCCCCCCATCCCATTGTTTTTTGTTTTTTTTAAATTGCACTATCGTGGGTTTGTTGCTTGCAAGGGTTTTTTCATGGTCGGTTTTGTGGCCTATGCTATTTGGAGAAGTGCATTTCTAAGTCGGGCCTAGGTGTGGAGGTGCTTGCATGCCTTTTTGCGTCCAGTGTTGTAATACAACAATGACGTGTGGGTCTCTGGAGAACATAGGTTGCAAGCTTGTAGGTGGTGGTAGATCATGATTCCCTCCCCCCTCCTTGCTTTTAAAAAAATCTCCATTCTCGTGGGTATGTTGCTTGCAAGAGTTTTGTCATGCTGGGTTTTGTGGCCTTTTGGTATTGGGAGGAATGCATTTCTAAGTCGTGCCTAGGTGCGGAGGTGTTTGCGTG
>NC_056569.1:13619496-13624496 GCF_013358625.1 Macadamia integrifolia
AGATGGTTGCCACCTTCAAGGCTCAAGTATGCAAAGGAGTTGGATAAGGTGGAAGCTCGTACTGGAAAAGAAGTATGGGAAGAGTAGGAGGACAATGGCGAGGGAAGCCACTACCTCTCATGACATGTCTAAAGGAGAGGCACTAAGGCACAAGCGTGATAAGAGGAATCGGTTCAAGCCTAGAGACAAGTGCCAACACCATCCAGGGGCTAGGTGCGTACTTGCCCTTGGACGGGAGGGCAAGACAAGGAGAATTTGGGAGCAAGCCATCCATGCCAAGAAAGAGGAAGATGCAAACGAGAGAACGGAGACAACCAGACGACGTAGTAGGAGGCTCAAGTTATGTGACTACAACAAGAACCCCAATAGGCGTTACTCCTTGCGAGGGGGAGGCTAATTTGGATGCTGATCCAATCATCCAGAGACACAAACTATCTCCTCACGTGGAGTATTTTGTCAAGTGGAAGGGGCGACCAGAGGGCGAGACGAGATGGGAGACGACTCGTGAATAAAAGTACCATAAGGAGGTTGCGACGACGGCGTCGCAGATTTAGGTGGGGGAGAGTGTCACGACTTGCCCATCATAGGCCCACGGGCCTAGCTCACCAAGCCCATGGACTTAGGCCGTTGGGCTAAGTAAGGTCCAAGTTCTAGTGCTTTCTACAAAGGTGTAGTAACAATAGATATCTTATTGTAGATATTTGTAGAAGATATTCACAGGAGATATTCTGGGAGAGATTTCTAGAGCTCCGCTAAGGACGTGGGAAGCTTCTAGTTTCCTCCCCAACCGTTGGATGGAGGACATTTGTAAATATCTTAGCCATCCATTGTAACTTGGGGTAGGTGTTGCCTCATTTGGCAAAGGCACTCACCAAGGACCAACCAAGAGTGTTCAACCAAGCAAGTGAGTTCTCAAGCCTTGTACTCAAGAGTTCTCTAGTGCTATACAGGTTCATTCTTCTCAAACTCACTCTTGTGTTCACTTGTTCTCTTCCCTAGTCCCTTAAGGAGGGTGGTTAGGCTGACTTAGCGCTAGTGAAAGTGCTAAGTGCCGGTGCGGTTGCTTAGAAAGGTCTAAAGCATCGACAACGTGCTCTTGAATGGCCCAAGTGTGTGCCTACGCATGCCCCCAAGTGTTGGCTACGTGTTCCCACGTGTACACAGCAAATGGCCGCACAACACCCCAAGTGTTGACTACAAGTGCATAATGAATGGCCCAAGTGTTGCCTAGATGTGCCCATGCTGCCCACAACTGTTGCCCAAGTGTGCAACCAAGTGTGCCTGTGCATGCTCTCGAATGCCCCAAGTGTCGCCTTAAATGTGCCTATACGTGCCCGCAAGTGTTGAATAAGTGTGTCTAAGCGTGCACCCCAGTGTAGCCCAAGTGTCGCTTAATTGTGCTCTTGAATGCCGCAAGTGTGCACATATACGTGCCCATGACAATAACAACGCGTGCCCCCCTAAGGGTGCCTAAGTGCATATGAAGGCAGTGCACGAGGCGGCAGTACCGCACGCAGGGCCGCACAATGTGCGTGCATGGTGGCAGGCATGGCTGCACTACCGCGCGGAAGGCTGCTGGCATGGACGCAAAAGGCGTAGGCATCGCCGAGGGTAAGGTTGCACTAGTGCGCTAAGTCTGCTAGCGTCGAGGCAGGCTACCGCGCGCATGGATGCGAGCGTTGCTGCAATACCGCACACATGGTTGCACGCAACCTCGGGCACGGTTGGGGGTAAGGTTCCACTATCGCGCGCAGGGGTGCAGGCTACCGCGCGCACATGGCTGGGGGCAAAGGTTCACACCGCGCGTAAGGCAGCAGGCAACAATACACATTGCTGCTGGAAAGGCTGCTCAACCGCACAAAAGGTGGTAGGCCTGGGTGCACATGGCGGATGGCAATGGTGCGGGCAGCGCGCGCAGGGCTGTTGCACGTGCCGCACTTCCACGCACATGGCTGCGACCACGGCTGCACAAGCCTCGCACATGGTTTGGCGCGTGGCAACACATGCACAAGCCACGCACATGCACGGATGATTGCGCGCATGGCGCACATGACACGCAGATGGCTGCACAGTCGTGCCCAAGGTTGCGTTCCACGCCGCACATGCCGCGCTTCTGGCCGCACTAACTCGCGCAAGGTTGCTTGCATGGCCGCACATGCCGCGCCCCTTGCTGCCCTAGCGCTCGCAAGATTGCATGCATTGCTTCACACCGCCCCCTAGGTCGCATGCATGGCTGCATGTGCCACGCCCATCGCTTCGTCGTCGCTCGCTAGGTTTCGGGATTGGCCGGAAGAGCCACGCAAGAGGTTGCAGGCACGGCTGCACCACCGCGTGCAAGGTTGCATTGCGTGGTCCACATGCACCGCCCATGAGTGCACTACCGTGAGCAAGTTCACTGGCACGGCCTCCCATGCATCGATATTGGTGGCTTGCATGGCCGCATATGCCACGGGCTTTTCGGCACATGGCTCGCGTAAGGTTGCACGCATAGCCGCACCATCGATCCCAGGTCTAGTCTTCCATGCACATAGCCGCACGCACGTGGCTCACACATGGGTGCTTCCGTGGCCCCCATGATCCATGTAACAGAGGCTCATTTGCGGCCTTCGGCTGCACACGAGGCACCGACTGCTGCACACGCCAAGGCCATGCCCGCACAACGTAGTTTGGGTCTTTAAATCATGTTGTGCGAAACATCCCTTTGGGTTAGAAAAGCCATGCAATTGGCTATTTGGAACCCAAAGTACAATCATTTTCAATTAAACCCCGCATTTCCATTTTTTTGGGTATTTTTCGTAATGTTTCAATCATAAAATAATAAAAAATACCAAAATATGTTGGAATGGTCCAATATTTTTTCAGAACATTCTATCAACCTTTGGAAGACATCCGAAATTTAGTTTTCAGAAAAATACATTAAAATGGGTTTTTCATAGTTTTTTGAATTTAATATGTTTTTTAATATTAAAAAATTAATAAAAAAATAAATATTTATCCAAAGATGGCGATTTTGGTATAAAAATAATCTTTGGATTTTTCCTTAATTTCTTACCAAGTTTCATTTGATTTGGATATTTATAGCTCAAAAAATAGAACGGTATATTTTTGGGGGGTGGTCATGTCTCCTTCTGGAAATGGACAAAGAGAATAAGAGCTACCTTGAGGGAGGGGGGTGTCACTCCCAGGGTGGTTTTTGAGGGGCCGCACCGAGGGGCAGCAGACGATGAGGGGGCATGGTAGGCAATCCGAAAAGACCCATGGCATGGTAAAAGAAGTGAAATGGCACGTGGGTTTCGATGTGTTGGCCCTTGGTGTGCGCTGAGGCCTGCCACTGCGTGCGGCTAGACGTGCATGGCCGCCTTCCTTCCGTGCCATGTGCCCGCAGCTGCTGTAACTTGTGCCAGTGGCGGCAGAGCATGCTCTACGAAGGTGGACGTGCTTGCGAATGGCGAGCCCTTCTGTCATGCAACACCGCCCCCTTCTTCCGCATGGCCTTGCCCGCCATCGTGGGCTGCTGGGCGCACATGGACGGGTACCATACGCTGTCACGCCCCAACTTCTGGTGCCACATGTGCCCCTCGACGCATAGCATTTCCAAGGAAGGTGTGGTTTGTGAGAACATGTACATGGCGCGTCCGTCCCGACAGTCTTCCCCTCTGCCGCACACAGTTGCTTGCCAGTGTGTGTTGCTGGGCACGTAGGGCTACCTGCCTTGCGCTGCAGTGCCTCCACATCTTGCGCCGTATGTGTCAAACGCCGTATAGCATGACCAAGAGTGGCATCGCCTGTGCAAGACACATTCACGGTATGTTGGTTTCGAAGATTTTGCCCTTGGTGTGCGTTGCGCCTGCCACGGCGTGCTGCTTTGCCCTCGTGGTTGCCTAATATATGCCGCAATGCCACGACGGATGTTGCCTCCTGCGGTCGTAGCCGCAACGAAAGCCCAACAAAGGCTTGGCATGTATGTGAAAACAAGTACATGGCTCGTTTGTCCAGGTGGTCAGCCTATCTGCCGCACGCCAATGCCAGCAACCATGTGCTGCTGGGTGCCCTTCGCTCCCTACCTACCGCTACCATGCCCCCACTATTGCTGACACGTGTCCGTGGCTGCATAGCAGTTTCTAGAGAGGCATGGCATTTGAAAACAAGGAAATGGTCAATGCGTCCCGATGTTCAGCCCCTCTTCCGCACACCGTTGCCTGCCACCCTGGGCTGATTGGTGCGCAAGGGTTCCTACCTTGTGCTACCGTGCCCCCACAGCTACCGCCAGATGCACCCGCAGCCGCATGGCATGTCCGAGATAGGCTTGGCATGTGAAAATCACCATCAAGGCACGTTGGTTCTGATGATTGCCTTCGATGTGCGCTATGGCCTGCCATGGAGTGCTGTTGGGTGTGCATGGCTCCTTGCATATCTGCTGCCACATATACCAGTAGCCACACAGCATTTCCAAGAGTTGCATGGCATGTGAAGGACAGCAACATGGCATGAGGGTCAGGATAATTAGCCGCTTGTTTTGCACCTTGGCCGGCCAATGCTTGCTGGTGGGTTTGCATGGCTGCCTGCACACTGTAGTTACACCCTCATTGCAGCCTACTGCAACTTTTGCTAGTTTTGTACAGCATGCCCAAGGGAGTCATGGCATGTGAAAAACGTGCAAATGAAGCATTGGCCCCGTTGATTAATCCCTTCTAGGCACTGTGGTAGTTTGACGTGCTTTGCTTCCTTCCATGTGTAGTTGTGCTAGTGCCACTGTTTACGAGCGTGGTCGAAGTCACACATTTGCACCCTTCTTTGCTTTATGGCTTGTTGTCATATGTAGGTCATGGTGCAAGGGGTGGGGTGTTATCTACATTTGACGGAATCATTGGTCAAGTCAATGTGCACAATAAATATTTGGTTGGTCCCTCCCCCCCATCCCATTGTTTTTTGTTTTTTTAAATTGCACTATCGTGGGTTTGTTGCTTGCAAGGGTTTTTTCATGGTCGGTTTTGTGGCCT
>NC_056569.1:13634496-13639496 GCF_013358625.1 Macadamia integrifolia
GGCGAAGGTAGATACAGGAGCCACACACAACCTTGCCTTGATAGAGGAGGCAAAGGAACTCGGGCCAAGGGCGTCCTAAGGCTAACAACTCCAAAGAATGCCCCATAGGTAATGTTGCTCTAGGGGTCGAGACGAACCTTAGGACTAAAGGATTTGGGAGGGCAAGGCAAGGAGAATTTGGGAGCAAGCCATCCATGCCAAGAAAGAGGAAGATGCAAATGAGAGAACGGAGACAACCAGACGACGTTGTAGGAGGCTCAAGTTATGTGACTACAACAAGAACCCCGATAGGCGTTACTCCTTGCCAGAGGGAGGCTAATTTGGATGTTGATCCAATCATTCAGAGACACAAACTATCTCCTTACGTGGAGTATTTAGTCAAGTGGAAGGGGCAACCAGAGAGCGAGATGTGGTGGGAGACAACTGGCATGCTGAGACGACTCGTGAATAAAAGTACCACAAGGAGGTCACGACGAGGGTGTCGCAGATTTAGGTGGGGGAGAGTGTCACGACCTGCCCAACATAGGCCCACGAGCCTAGCTCACCCAGCCCATGGACTTAGGCCGTTGGGCTAAGTAAGGTCCAAGTTCTAGATTTTTCTACAAAGGTGTAGTAACAATAGATATTTTATTGTAGATATTTGTAGAAGATATTCATAGGATATATTCTGGGAGAGATTTCTAGAGCTCCGCTAAGGAGGTGGGAAGCTTCTAGTTTCCTCCCCAACCGTTGGATGGAGGACATTTGTAAATATCTTAGCCATCCATTGTAACTTGGGGTAGGTGTTGCCTCATTTGGCAAAGGCACTAACCAAGGAACAACCAAGAGTGTTCAACCAAGCAAGTGAGTTCTCAAGCCTTGTACTTAAGAGTTCTCTAGTGCTATACAAGTTCATTCTTCTCAAACTCACTCTTATGTTCACTTCTTCTCTTCCCTAGTCCCTTAAGGAGGGTGGTTAGGCTGACTTAGCGCTAGTGGAAGTGCTAAGTGCCGGCGCGGTTGCTTAGAAAGGTCTAAAGCAGTGACAACGTGCTCTTAAATGGCCCAAGTGTGTGCCTACGCATGCCCCCAAGTGTTGACTACGTGTGCCCACGTGTACACAGTGAATGGTTGCACAACACCCCAAGTGTTGACTACGTGTGCCCACGTGTACACAGTGAATGGTTGCACAACACCCCAAGTGTTGACTACATGTGCACAATGAATGGCACAAGTGTTTTGTTGCCTAAGTGTGCCCATACATGCCCACAACTGTTGCCTAAGTGTCCACCCAAGTGTGCTTGTGCATGCTCTTGAATGCCTCAAGTGTCGCCTTAAATGTGCCTATACGTGGCCGCAAGTGTTGAATAAGTGTGTCTACGTGTGCACCCAAGTGTAGCCCAACTGTCGCCTAATTGTGCTCTTGAATACCGCAAGTGTGCACATATACGTGCCCATGACAATGCCTACGCGTGCCCCCCTACGGGTGCCTAAGTGCATACGATGGCAGTGCACAAGGCGGCAATACCGAACGTAGGGCCGCACAATGTGCGTGCATGGTGGCAGGCATGGTTGCACTACCGTGTGGAAGGTAGTTGGCATGGACGCACAAGGTGTAGGCATCGCTGCAGGCAAGGTTGCACTAGCACGCGCAAGGCTGCTGTCGTAGAGGCAGGCTACCACGCACATGGATGCGGGCGTGGCTACAATACCACACACGTGGTTACACGTAACCTCGGGCACGGTTGCAGGTAAGGCTCCACTATTGTGAGCAGGGGTGCAGGCCACCGCGCGCACATGGCTTTGGGCAAGGGTGCACACCACGCGTTAGGTGGCAGGCAACAACACACATTGCTGCGAGAAAGGTTGCTCAACCACACGCAAGGTGGTAGGCATGGTCGCACATGGCTGCGGGCAATGATACAGGTAGCGCGCGCTGGGTTGCTGCCCGTGCCGCACTTCCTCGCACATGGCTGCGACCAAGGATGCACAAGCCTCACACACGGTTTCGCGCGTGGCAGCATATGCCGCGTGAAAGTTTGTAGGCATGGCACACATGACAATCAGATGGCTGCACTGCCGCGCATAAGGTTACGTTCCACGCCTCACAGGCTGCTCGTTTGGCTGCACCAACGGGCACAAGGTTGCTAGCATGGCCGCACATGCCGTGCCCCTGGCTGCCCTACCACTCGCAAAGTTGCGTGCATTGCTTCACACCGCCCCCCAGGTCGCATGCATGGCCGCATGTGCCACGCCCATCAATGCCTCACCGCGCGCTGGGTTTCAGGATTTATCGGAAGTGCCATGCTTGAGGTTGCAGGCATGGATGCACCGCCGTGCACAAGGTTACGTTGCGAGGTCGAACATGCATCGCCCATGGCTGCACTACCGCGTGCAATTTCACTAGCATGGCCCCCCTTGTGTCAATCATGATGGCTGGCATGGCCGCACATGCCATGGGCATTTCAGCACATGGCGGGCGTAAGGTTGTACGCATTGCTGCACCTTCGTGCCCACGTCTGTAGTCCACCGTGCACATAGCCGCACGCACGTGGCTCACACATGGGTGCTACCGTGGTCCCCGTGGCCCATGCAACAGAGGCTCCTTTAAGAACTTCGGCTGCGCACGAGGCACCGACTGCTGCACACGCCAAGGCCATGCCCGCACAACATAGTTTGGGCCTTTAAATCATGTTGTGCAAAACATCCCTTTGGGTTAGAAAAGCCTTGCAATTGGCTAATTGGCTCCCAAAGTACAATCATTTTCACTTAAACCCCGCATTTCCATTTTTTTGGGTATTTTTCGTAATGTTTCAATCATAAAATATTAAAAAATATCAAAATATGTTGGAATGGTCCAATATTTTTTCAGAATATTCTATCAACCTTTGGAAGACATCCGAAATTTAGTTTTCAGAAAAATACATTAAAATGGATTTTTCATAGTTTTTTGAATTTAATATGTTTTTTTATATTAAAAAGTTAATAAAAAATAAATATTTATCCAAAAAAAATGATTTTTATATGAAAATATTATTTGGATTTTTCCTTAATTTCATACCAAGTTTCATTTGATTTGGATATTTGAAGCTCAAAAAATAGACCGGTATATTTTGGGGGGGGGTTATGTGTCCTTCTGGAAAGGGGCAAATAGCATAAGAGCTACCTTGAGGGAGGGGGGTGCCACTCCCCGGGTAGTTTTCAAGGGGCCGCACAGAGGGGCAGCAGACAATGAGTAGGCATGGTAGGCAAACCCAAAAGACCCATGGCATGGTAACAAAAAGTGAAATGGCACGTGGGTTTCGATGAGTTGACCCTTGGTGTGCGTCGAGGCCTGCCACTGCTTGCGGCTGGACGCGTGTGGCTAGTTGCCTACCTTCCATGCCATGTGCCCGCAGCTACTGTAACATGTGCCAGTCGCGGCACAGCATGCCCAACGAAGGTGGACGTGCCTGCAAATGGTCAGCCCTTCTGTCATGCAACGCCGCCCCCTTCTGCCCATAGCGTTGCCTGCCTTCGTGGGCTGCTGGGTGCACGTGGATGGCTACCATGCGCTACCATGCCCCCACTTCTGATGCCACATGTGCCCGTCGACGTACAACATTTCCTAGGAAGGTGTGGTTTGTGAAAACATGTAAATTGCACGTCCGTCCAGACAGTCATCCCCTCTGCTACACATAGTTGCTTGCCATTGTGTGCTGCGGGGCACGCATGGCTACCTGCCTAGCGCTGCAGTGCCTCTACATCTTCCGCCACATGCATCAGTCATCGTACACCTTGCCCAAGAGTGGCATCGCCTGTGCGAAACACCTTCACGGTATGTCGATTTCGTAGATTTTGCCCTTGGTGTGCATTGCGCCTGCCATGGCGTGCTGCTTTGCCCTCGTGGTTGCCTAATATATACCGCTATGCCTGGACAGCTGTTGCATCCTGCGCTCGTAGCTGCAAAGAAAGCCCAACAAAGGCTTGGTATGTATGTGAAAATAAGTACATGGCTCGTCTGTCCAGATGGTCAGCCCATCTACTGCACACCACTGCCTGCAACCGTGTGCTACTGGGTCCCCATGGCTCCCTACTTACCGCTGCCATACCCCCACAGTTGCTGACACATGTGTCCATAGCTGCACAGTAGTTTCTAGAGAGGTATGGCTTTTGAAAACAAGGAAATGGCCAATGCATCCCAATGTTCAACCCCTCTTCCGCACAGCGCTGCCTGCCACCCTGGGCTGTTGGGTGCGCAAGGGTTCATGCCTTGTGCTGCCGTGCCCCCACAGCTACTGCCAGATGCGCCCGTAGCCGCATGGTATGCCCAAGATAGGCTTGGCATGTGAAAATCACCATCAAGGCACGTTGGCTCCGATGATTGCCTTTGATGTGCGCTGTGGCCTGCCATGGAGTGCTGCTGGGTGTGCATGGGTCCCTACATATCTACTGCCACATACGCCGGTAGCCACAAATCATTCCCAAGAGTTGCATGGCATATGAAAAACAACAACATGGCATGATGGTCCGGATGATTAGCCCCTTGTTTTGAACCTTGGCTGGCCAATGTGTGCTGGTGGGTTTGCATGGCGGTTGCCTGCACACTGCAGTTACACCCTCATCGCAGCCTACTGCCACTTTTGCTAGTTTTGTACAGCATGCCCAAGGGAGTCATGGCATGTGAAAAATGTGGATTGACGTATTGACCCCGTTAATTAATCCCATCTAGGCACCTTGGCAGTTTGACGTGGTTTGCTTCCTGCCATGTGCAGTTGTGCTAGTGCCACTTTTTACGAGCATGGTCGTTGTCACGCATTTCCACCCCTCTCTGCTCTATGGCTTGTCGTCAGATGTAGGTCATGGTGCAAGGGGTGGGGTGTTGTCTACATTTGACGGAATCATTGGTCAAGTCAATATGCACAATAAATATTTGGTTGGTCCCTCCCCTCCATCCCATTGTTTTTTGATTTTTTAAATTGCACTATTGTGGGTTTGTTGCTTGCAAGGGTTTTTTCATGGCCTACGCTATTTGGAGAAGT
>NC_056569.1:13651996-13656996 GCF_013358625.1 Macadamia integrifolia
TCCCAAGTCCCTTAAGGTGGGTGGTTAGGCTGACTTAGTGCTAGTGGGAGTGCTAAGAGCCGGCGCAATCTCTTAGAAAGGTCTAAGGCTGTGACAGTTGTGGGGTCAGAGCTTCAGTTGCGAGGGAGCCAAGCTTGTGGGATATGAGACAGGAGAGCTAAAACTGTGGAATAGAGACCAACACCTACACAAGTAAGCAACAAAGGAGCGAAGGCAAGTCCGTCGACTTTGGCGTCGCTATGGGGCCTCGCTTAGCTCGAGGGGAGCAAGTATTGGCCGAGGCAAAGTGGTGCCTGAATGTCACGGAGCAAAGTGGGGAGGAGCACAAAGGCCATGTGAAAAAGTGGGGGGGAGCTTGATGGCTAGATGGGGGAGCTCAAGGGGTCCCTACAAGGTGCTCTCAACACCATAGTAAGTAACCATGAGGAGATGGTTACCACCTTCAAGGCTCAAGTATGCAAAGGAGTTGGATAAGGTGGAAACTCGTATTGGAGAAGAAGTATGGGAAGAGTAGGAGGACAGCGGCGAGGGAAGCCACTACCTCTCATGACATGTCTAAAGGAGAGGCACTAAGGCACAAGCGTGATAAGAGGAATCGATTCAACCCTAGAGACAAGTGATTCCTATGTGATGAGCTACATTGGTTTAGGGATTGCCCCAAGAGGAAAGCTCTTAGTGCCCTATTGGAGGAAGAGGGCCAAGAGGAAGAGCCACCTTGCATGGGGTCCCCAATGCAGCGTGGTGCCACCAGGGCCGAGATAGGGGTCAAGGCCCTTTACTCTCAAAAGGGGTTGATGTGTGCAAAAGTGTGCATCCATGGGAAGCCCACACATGCGAAGGTAGATACAGGAGCCACACACAACCATGCCTTGGAACTCGGGCCAAGGGCGTCCTAAGGCTATCAACTCCAAAGAATGCCCTATACGTAATGTTGCTCGAGGGGTCGAGACGAACCTTGGGACTAAAGGAGTTCTCCAACACCATCCAGGGGCTAGGTGCTTACTTACCCTTGGATGGGAGGGCAAGACAAGGAGAATTTGGGAGCAAGCCATCCATGCCAAGAAAGAGGAAGATGCAAACAAGAGACGGAGACAACCAGACGACGTTGTAAGAGGCTCAAGTTATGTGACTACAACAAGAACCCCAATAAGCGTTACTCCTTGCCAGAGGGAGGCTAATTTGGATGTTGATCCAATCATCCAGAGACACAAACTATCTCCTTACGTGGAGTATTTAGTCAAGTGGAAGGGGTGACCAGGGAGCGAGACGAGGTGGGAGACAACTGGCATGCTGAGACGACTCGTGAATAAAAGTACCACAAGGAGGTCACGATGAGGGCGTCGCTGATTTTGGTGGGGAGAGTGTCACGACCTACCCAACATAGGCCCACGGGCCTAGCTCACCAAGCCCATGGACTTAGGCCATTGGGCTAAGTAAGGTCCAAGTTCTAGTGTTTTCTACAAAGGTGTAGTAACAATAGACATCTTATTGTAGATATTTGTAGAAGATATTCACAGGAGATATTCTGGGAAAGATTTCTAGAGCTCCGCTAAGGAGGTGGGAAGCTTCTAGTTTCCTCCCCAACCGTTGGATGGAGGACATTTGTAAATATCTTACCCATCCATTATAACTTGGGGTAGGTGTTGGCTCATTTGGCGAAGGCACTCACCAAGGAACATCCAAGAGTGTTCAACCAAGCAAGTGAGTTCTCAAGCCTTGTACTCAAGAGTTCTCTAGTGCTATACAAGTTTATTCTTCTCAAACTCACTCTTGTGTTCACTTCTTCTCTTCCCTAGTCCCTTAAGGAGGGTGGTTAGGCTGACTTAGCGCTAGTGGAAGTGCAAAGTGCCAGCGCGGTCGCTTAGAAAGGTCTAAAGCAGTGACAACGTGCTCTTGAATGGCCAAAGTGTGTGCCTACGCGTGCCCCCAAGTGTTGACTACGTGTGCCCACGTGTACACAGTGAATGGCCGCATAACACCCCAAGTGTTGACTACATGTGCACAATGAATGACCCAAGTGTTGCCTAACTGTGCCCATGATTGCCCACAACTGTTGCCTAAGTGTGCACCCAAGTGTGCCTATGCATGCTCTTGAATGCCCCAAGTGTCGCCTTAAATGTGCTTATACGTGCCCGCAAGTGTTGAATAAGTGTGTCTATGCGTGCACCCAAGTGTAGCCCAAGTGTCACCTAATTGTGCTCTTGATTGCCGCAAGTGTGCACATATACGTGCCCATGACAATGCCTACACGTGCCCCCCTAAGGGTGCCTAAGTGCATATGAAGGCAGTGCATAAGGCGGCAGTGCCACACGCAGGGCCGCACAATGTGCGTGCAAGGTGGCAGGCATGGCTACACTACCACGCGGAAGGCAGCTAGCATGGACGCACAAGGTGTAGGCATCGCTGCAGGCAAGGTTGCACTAGCACATGCAAGGCTGCTGGAGTCGAGGCAGGCTGCCTCGCACATGGCTGTGGGCGTGGCTGTAATACCGCACACATGGTTGCACGCAACCTTGGGCACGGTTGAGGGTAAGGCTCCACTATCGCGAGCTGGGGTGCAAGCCACCGCGCGCACATGGCTGGGGCTAGGGTGCACACCACGCGTAAGGTGGCAGGCAACAACGCACATTGCTGTGGGAAAGGGTGCTCAACGGCATGCAAGGTGGTAGGCACGGCCGCACATGGCTGCGGGCAATGGTGCAGGCAGCGCGCGTTGGGCAGCTGCCCGTGCCGCACTTCCACGTACATGGCTGCGACCACGGCTGCACAACCCCGCACATGGTTTTGCGTGTGGCTGCACATGCCGCGCGAAAGTTTACAGGCATGGCGCACATGACAAGCAGATGGCTGCACAGCCGTGCCCAAGGTTACGTTCCATACAACACATGTCGCGCGTTTGGCTGCACTAACGGGCGCAAGGTTGCTGGCATGGCCATACATGTCGTGCCCCTAGCTGCCCTACCACTCGCAAGGTTGCGTACGTAACTTCACACCGCCCCCCAGGTTGCATGTATGGCTACATGTGCCACGCCCATCGCTGCCTCGTCGCGCACTTGGTTTCGGGATTTACCGGAAGTGCAACGCACGAGGTTACAGGCACGGCTGCACCGTCGCGTGCAAGGTTGCATTGCGTGGTCAAAGATGCATTGCCCATGGCTGCACTATCGCGTGCAAATTCTCTGACATGGCCTCCCATGTGTTGATCATGATGGCTGGCATGGCCGCACATGGCACGGGCATTTCAGCACATGGCACGCGCAAGGTTGCATGCATTGCTGCATCTTCGTGCCCACGTCTGTAGTCCACCATGCACATAGCCGCACGCACGTGGCTCACAGATGGGTGCTGCCGTGGTCCCCATGGCCCAAGCAATAGAGGCTCCTTTACGGCCTTCGGCTGCACACGCCAAGGCCATGCACGAACAACATAGTTTGGGTCTTTAAATCATGTTTTGTAAAACATCCCTTTGGGTTAGAAAAGCCTTGAAATTGGCTATTTGGCACCCAAAGTACAATCATTTTCACTTAGACCCCGCATTTCCATTTTTTTGGGTATTTTTCATAATGTTTCAATCATAAAATATTAAAAAATATCAAAATATGTTGGAATGGTCCAATATTTTTTCATAACATTCTATCAATCTTTGGAAGACATCCAAATTTTAGTTTTTAGAAAAATACATTAAAATGGATTTTTCATAGTTTTTTGAATTTAATATATTTTTTAATATTAAAAAATTAATAAAAAATAAATATTTATCCGAAAACTATGATTTTTATATGAAAATAATCTTTGGATTTTTCCTTAATTTCATACCAAGTTTCATTTGATTTGGATATTTGAAGCTCAAAAAATAGACCGGTACATTTTTTGAGGGGTCCATGTCTCCTTCTGGAAAGGGGCAAAGAGCATAAGAGCTACCTTGAGGGAGGGGGGTGCCACATGGGGCCGCATAGAGAGGCAGCAGAAAATGAGAGGGCATGGTAGGCAAACCCAAAAGGCCCAAGGCATGGTAAAAAAAGTGAAATGGCACGTGGGTTTCGATGAGTTGGCCCTTGGTGTGCGCCGAGGCCTGCCACTGCGTGCGGCTGGACGCGCATGGCTGCTTGCCTTCCATGCCATGTGGCCGCAACTATTGTAATGTGTGCCAGACGCGACACAGCATGCCCAACGAAGGTGGACATGCTTGCGAATGGTCAGCCTTTCTGTCATACAACGCCGCCCCCTTTCGTCGCACAGCGTTGCCTACCTTCGTGGGCTGCTGGGCACACATGGATGGCTACCATGGGCTGCCATGCCCCCACTTCTGATGCCACATGTGCCTGTCGACGCACAGCATTTCCAAGGAAGGTGTGGTTTGTGAAAACATATACATGGCGCATCCGTCCCGACAGTCATCCCCTCTGCCGCCCACAGTTGCTTACCATTATGTGCTACTGGGCGCGCATGGCTGCCTGCCTTGCGCTGCAGTGCTTCTACAGCTTCCGCCACATGCGTCAGTCGCCGTACAGCATGCCCAAGAGTGGCATCCATGCCTCGACAGTTGTTTCCCTCGTGGTGCTGCTTTGCCCTCGTGGTTGCTTAATAAATACCATTATGCCTCGACAGCTATTGCATCCTGTGCTCGTAGCTACAAAGAAAGCCCAACAAAGGCTTGGCATGTATGTGAAAACAAGTACATGGCTCGTCTATCTGGATGGTTAGCCCCTTTGCTGCACAGCACTGCCTGCAACCGTGTGCTGCTGGGTCCCCATGGCTCCCTACCTATCACTGCCATGCCCCCACAGTTGCTGACACAAGTGTCCGTAGCAGCACAGCAGTTTCCAGAGAGGCATGGCTTTTGAAAACAAGGAAATGGCCAATGCATCCCGATGTTTAGCCCCTCTTCTGCACACCACTGCCTGTCACCTTGGCCTGTTGGGTGCACAAGGGTTCATGCCTTGTGCTGTCGTGCCCCCACAGCTACTGCCAGATGTGCCCGCAGCCGCATGGCATGCCCA
>NC_056569.1:13669496-13674496 GCF_013358625.1 Macadamia integrifolia
ATGGCACTTAATGATGAGGCGTCAAAGGTACGAACCGCTACTCTGTACCTCACCGATGATGCAACTCTATGGTGGCGTAGAAAGCATGCCGATATAGTGAGAAGTATGTGCACCATAGACACTTGGGATGATTTCTAAACTGAGTTAAAAAGGCTTAAACACACAGGTTCTATTTGGGACTATGTGAAGGAATTCTCTACCCTAATGCTCGAAGTCCTGAGTTTGACCGTGGAGGAACTCCTATTCAACTTCATGGATGGCCTCCAAGGCTGGGCTACATAAGAACTACAATGCCGAGGCATGCAGGACCTTGCCTCAGCCATCACAGCAGCAAAGTCATTAGTGGAGTTTAGGAGAGACGATAGCTCCAAGCCCAAGAAGGGCACTAATGGGAAAGGTGAGGGAGTGAAGGGGCCTAAGATATACCCTCCCAAGGAAGGTAGTAGTAAACCACCTTCAAACAAGGAGGGTAGGCCCAAGCAAGACAAAAGGGACAAGTTCACGCCCAAGGATAAGTGTTTCTTGTGTGATGGTCCCCATTGGGCTAGGGATTGTCCCAAGAGAAAGGCTCTCAATGCCCTACTCGAGGAGAAAGAAGACAATGAAGTGCATAGGGGGTCCCTACAACAACTAAGTGCCATCAAGGCTAAGATAGAGATCAAGGCCACAACCTCACAAAAAGGGCTAATGTACGTGGAGGTGCATGTCAAAGGTAAGCCCACTCATGCCATGATAGACACAGGTGCTACGCACAACTTCGTCTCAATAGAAGAGGCAAAGAGACTTGGACTTAAAGGGATCAAGGAGGTAGGATGGCTTAAGGCCGTCAACTCCCAAGCCCATCCCATACATGGCATTGGTCGAGGAGTCGAGTTAAACATCGGGACATGGAAGGGCACGGTTGACTTGTCGATAGTGCCCATGGATGATTTTCAAGTGGTGCTTGGCATGGATTTCTTACGAAGGGTTAAGGCCATACCCATGCCATTTATCAGCACGGTTTGCATTATAGAAGAAGGAGCTCCATGCATGGTCCCAACTGTACAAGGGACCAAGGACGGCCCAAAACTTCTTTCGGCTATACAGCTCAAGAAAGGAGTTAAGAAAGGGGAGACAACATACTTGGAAGCACTCTTAGAGCCTAAGGAAGACGGTCCAACTAAGGTGCTACCCAAGCCAATCAAGAAGGTCCTTTAAGAGTTCAAGGATGTGATGCTAAGCAAGTTGCCCAAGAGGCTTCCACCTAGGAGGGAGGTGGATCATGCCATTGAGTTGGAGCCAAGCGCCAAGCCACTAGCAATGGCACCATATAGAATGTCACTGCTAGAGTTGGAGGAGCTAAGGAAGCAACTCAAGGAATTATTGGATACGGGATTCATTCACCCTTCTAAAGCTCCCTATGGTGCCCCGGTTCTTTTTCAACTGAAGCATGATGGATCGCTTCGACTATGCATCGACTATAGGACATTGAACAAGGTAACAATCAAGAATAAGTATCCCATTCCTTTGATAGTAGATCTATTTGATAGACTTGGTGGGGCAAGGTACTTCACCAAGTTAGACTTACGATCGGGGTACTACCAAGTCCGCATTGCGGAAGGTGATGAGGCAAAGACAACATGTGTGACACGATATGGCTCATACGAGTTCTTGGTGATGCCGTTTCGGACTCACGAATGCCTTGGCTACATTTTGCACCCTTATGAACAAGATCTTCCACCCCTACCTCGATAAGTTCATGGTGGTGTACTTGGACGACATCGTTGTCTATAGCAACGCATTGGAGGAGCACGTTCAGCACTTGAAGATCATATTCAAGGAATTAAGGGACAATCAACTCTATGTTAAGAAAGAGAAATGTGCATTTGCACAAGAGGAAGTGATGTTCCTTGGTCACAAGGTTAGAGGCGGAACCCTACAAATGGACGAGAGCAAGGTGCGGGCTATCCAAGAATGGGAGGCACCAACTAAAGTGACTGAGCTAAGGTCTTTCCTTGGCTTAGTTAACTATTATCGACGGTTCATTCAAGGTTACTCAAGAAGGGCAGCTCCATGTATAGACTTACTAAAGAAGAACCGACCATGGTTATGGTCGGCCGCATGCAAAGAGGCCTTTGAGGACTTAAAGAAGGCTGTCATGGGGGAACCGGTGCTTACCCTACCCGACTATGGCAAGCCATTTGAGGTGCACACAGATGCATCTGACTTTGCTATCGGTGGGGTGTTGATGCAAGAAAGGCACACCATTGCCTATGAGAGCCGTAAGTTGAATGAGATAGAGCGGCGCTACACAGTCCATGAGAAGGAGATGACCGCGGTGGTGCATTGCCTAAGTACGTGGCGACACTACCTACTTGGGTCACGGTTTGTGGTGAAGACGGACAATGTTGCCACTAGTTACTTTCAAACCCAAAAGAAGTTAAGTCCTAAGCAAGCTAGATGGCAAGACTTCTTGGCAGAGTTCAACTTCGTCTTTGAATACAAGCCAGGTAAGGCTAACGAGGTGGCTGATGCACTTAGTAGAAAGGCAGAGTTGGATTCTCTTAGCCAACTGGAAGGGGAACTTCTAGAGTTGATCAAGGGGGGCCTCCAACATGATCCTGTGGCTAAGAGCTTACTCGCCCTTACACGGGAGGGCAAGACATGAAGATTTTGGGAGCAAAATGGCTTGCTCTATGCTAAGAAGAGGAGACTCTACGTACCTAAGTGGAGTAACCTACGGAGGAACCTCATTTGTGAATGCCACGACACTAAATGGGTTGGCCACCCAGGATAAAGGTGCACGCGGGCATTGCTAGAAGCAGCCTACTATTGCCCTCAGATGCGGGATGACATAGAGGCCTATGTGAGAACTTGTCTTATATGACAACAAGATAAGGTAGAGCAGCAACCACCCAGGGGACTACTGGAGCCACTTCCTATACCAGAAAGACCATGGGAGAGTGTCTCTATGAACTTCATTAGTGCCCTACCCAAGTCAGAAGGGTATGGATCAATAATGGTGGTGGTTGACAGATTTTCCAAATCTGTCATATTCGTGGTGGCACCAAGGGATTGTACGGTGGAAGAAGTGGCAAGGCTATTTCTAAAGCACGTCATCAAACATTGGGGTGTGCCACAATCCATAATAAGTGATCGAGACCCTCGCTTCACGGGGAGGTTCTGGACGGAGCTATTCAAGTTGTTGGGATCGTCACTACACTTCTCAACAAGCTTCCATCCCCAGACCGATGGGCAAACAGAGCTCATTAATAGCTTGTTGGAGCTCTACTTGAGGCACTTCGTGAGTGCTAACCAACATAACTGGGCCAAGTTGCTTGATGTGGCTCAGTTCTCTTACAACCTCCAACGAAGTGAGGCCACGAACCAAAGTCCATTTGAGATTGCCATGGGACAACAACCCTTAACGCCAAACACGGTGATGACCGGCTACATGGGGAAGAGCCCTTCAGCATTTAAGGTTGCCAAGGAGTGGCAAGCAAGGCTAGATGTGGCTAAGTCATACTTAGACAAGGCCACTAAGAAGATGAAGAAATGGGCTGACAAAGGGAGGCGACCAGAAAATTTCAAGGTCGGGGACTTGGTACTTGTGAAGCTTCTACCCCAACAATTCAAGACCCTAAGGTAGGTACATAAGGGGCTGGTACGTCAGTATGAAGGCCCGTTTGAGATCACCAAGAAGGTGGGCAAAGTATCCTATGAGGTGAGCCTACCTCCTAAGCTCAAGATCCATCCAGTCTTCCATGCAAGCCTATTGAAGCCATACCATGGAGACAAGGAAGACCCAAGTCATGGAACCTCAACAAGAGCACCAATGGCTATCACCACCTCCTACGACAAGGAGGCAGAATACCTGATCACTGACCGAGTCATCCGAAGGCGAGGCGTACCTCCTAGTAGGGAGTACTTAGTCAAGTGGAAGGGGGTACCAAAGAGCGAGGCAAGTTGGGAACCCGCCGACTCTTTATGGCAGTTCCAAGATCACATACAAAGATTCCACGAAGAAGATGCGACGAGGACATCGCCGACTTAGGTGGGGGAGAGTGTCACGACCTGCCCAACATAGGCCCACGGGCCTAGCCCACCAAGCCCATGGACTTAGGCCAATGAGCTAAGTAAGGTCCAAGTTCTAGAATTTTCTATAAAGGTGTAGAACTCTAGATATTTTATTATAGATATATATATAGAAGATATTTATAGGAGATATTTTGGGAGAGATTTCTAGAATTCTCCACTAAGGAGGTGGGAAGCTTCTAGTTTCCTCCCCAACCATTGGATGGAGGACATTTGTAAATATCTTAACCATCCATTGTAACTTGGGGTGCCTATAAATAGGTGTTGCCTCATTTGGCAAAGGCACTCACCAAGGACCAACCAAGAGTGTTCAACTAAGGAAGTGAGTTCTCAAGCCATGTACTCAAGAGTTCTCTAGTGCAATACAAGTTTATTCTTCTTAAACTCACTCTTGTGTTCACTTCTTCTCTTCCCAAATCCCTTAAGGAGGGTGGTTAGGCTGACTTAGTGCTAGTGGGAGTGCTAAGTGCCGGCGCGGTTGCTTAGAAAGGTCTAAGGCCGTGACACTATGCCATGGATACATTAGTATGGGATAACATTATAGGATTTTGGTCCTATTACGTTGGCCTTCGGGATCAGAGTAATAATTAATAGGGACAGTCGGGGGCATTTATATTTCATAGTCAGAGGTGAAATTCTTGGATTTATGAAAGACGAACCACTGCGAAAGCATTTGCCAAGGATGTTTTCATTAATCAAGAACGAAATTTGGGGCCTCGAAGACGATCAGATACCATCCTAGTCTCAACCATAAACAATGCCAACCAGGGATCGACGGATGTTGCTTTCAGGACTCCGCCGGTACCTTATGAGAAATCAAAGTTTTTGGGTTCCAGGTGGAGCATGGTCGCAAGGCTGAATCTTAAAGGAATTGACGGAAGGGCACCACCAGGAGTGGAGCCTGCGGCATAATTTGACACAACATG
>NC_056569.1:13679496-13686996 GCF_013358625.1 Macadamia integrifolia
AAGTTTCCTCCCTGACCGTTGGATGGAGGATGTTTGTAAATATCTTAGCCATCCATTGTAACTTGGGGTGCCTACAAATAGGTGTTGCCTCATTTGGCAAAGACACTCACCAAGGACCAACCAAGAGTGTTCAACCGAGCAAGTGAGTTCTCAAGCCTTGTACTCAAGAGCTCTCTAGGACAATACAAGTTCATTCTTCTCGAACTCACTCTTGTGTTCACTTCTTCTCTTCCCAAGTCCCTTAAGGAGGGTGGTTAGGCTGACTTAGTGCTAGTGGGAGTGCTAAGAGCCGGCACGGTCTCTTAGAAAGGTCTAAGGCCGTGACAGTTTTGGGCTCAGAGCTTCGGTTGCGAGGGAGCCAAGCTTGTGGGATATGAGACAGGAGAGCTAAAACTGTGGAATAGAGACCAACACCTACACAAATAAGCAACGAAGGATCGAAGGCAAGTCCGTCGACTTTGGTGTCGCTATGGGGCCTCGCTTAGCTCGAGGGGAGCAAGTATTGGCCAAGGCAAAGTGGTGCCTAAATGCCGCGGAGCAAAGTGGGGAGGAGCTCAAAGGCCATGTGGAAAAGTGGGGAGGAGCTTGATGGCTAGATGGGGGAGCTCAAGGGATCCCTACAAGGTGCTCTTAACACCATAGTAAGTAACCAAGAGGAGATGGTTGCCACCTTCAAGGCTCAAGTATGCAAAGGAGTTGGATAAGGTGGAAGCTCGTATTTGAGAAGAAGTATGGGAAGAGTAGGAGGACAGCGGCGAGGGAAGCCACTACCTCTCATGACAGGTCTAAAGGAGAGGCACTAAGGCACAAGCGTGATAAGAGGAATCGGTTCAACCCTAGAGACAAGTGATTCCTATGTGATGAGCTACATTGGTTTAGGGATTGCCCCAAGAGGAAAGCTCTTAGTGCCCTATTGGAGGAAGAGCCACCTTGCATGGGGTCCCCAATGTAGCGTGGTGCCACCAGGACTGAGATAGGGGTCAAGGCCCTTAACTCTCAAAAGGGGTTGATGTGTGCAAAAGTGTGCATCAATGGGAAGCCCACATAGGCGAAGGTAGATATAGGAGCCACACACAACCTTGCCTTGACGGAGGAGGCAAAGGAACTTAGGCTAAGGGCGTCCTAAGGCTATCAACTCCAAAGAATGCCCCATATGTAATGTTGCTCGAGGGGTCGAGATGAACCTTGGGACTAAAGGAGTCCTCCAACACCATCCAGGGGCTAGGTGCTTACCTGCCCTTGGACGGGAGGGCAAGACAAGAAGAATTTGGGAGCAAGCCATCCATGCCAAGAAAGAGGAAGAAGCAAACGAGAGAATGGAGACAACCAGACGATGTTGTAGGAGGCTCAAGTTATGTGACTACAACAAGGACCCCAATAGGCGTTACTCCTTGCCAGAGGGAGGCTAATTTAGATGTTGATCCAATCATTCAGAGACACAAATTATCTCCTTACGTGGAGTATTTAGTCAAGTGGAAGGGGCAACCAGAGAGCGAGACGTGGTGGGAGACAACTGGCATGCTAAGACGACTCGTGAATAAAAATACCACAAGGAGGTCGTGACGAGGGCGTCGCAGATTTAAGTGGGGGAGAGTGTCACGACCTGCCTAACATAGGTCCACGGGCCTAGCTCACCAAGCCCATGGACTTAGGCCGTTGGGCTATGTAAGGTCCAAGTTCTAGAGTTTTCTACAAAGGTGTAGTAACAATAGATATTTTATTGCAGATATTTGTAGAATATATTCACAGGATATATTCTCGGAGAGATTTCTAGAGCCCCGCTAAGGAGGTGGGAAGCTTTTAGTTTCCTCCCCAACCGTGGGATGGAGGACAATTGTAAATATCTTAGCCATCCATTGTAACTTGGGGTAGGTGTTGCCTCATTTGGCAAAGGCACTCACCAAGGACCAACCAAGAGTGTTCAACCAAGCAAGTGAGTTCTCAAGCCTTGTACTCAAGAGTTCTCTAGTGCTATATAAGTTCATTCTTCTCAAACTCACTCTTGTGTTCACTTCTTCTCTTCCCTAGTCCCTTAAGGAGGGTGGTTAGGCTAACATAGCGCTAGTGGAAGTGCTAAGTGCAGACGTGGTTGCTTAGAAAGGTCTAAATCAGTGACAACGTGCTCGTGAGTGGCCCAAGTGTGTGCCTATGCGTGCCCCCAAGTGTTGACTACATGTGCCCACATGTACACAGTGAATGGCTGCACAACACTCCAAGTGTTGACTACATGTGCACAATGAATGGCCCAAGTGTTGCCTAACTTTGCCCATGCATGCCCACAAGTGTTGCCTAAGTGTGCACCCAAGTGTGCCTGTGCATGCTCTTGAATGCCCCAAGTGTCGCCTTAAATGTGGCTATGGGTGCCCGCAAGCGTTAAATAAGTGTGTCTACGCGTGCACCCAAGTGTAGCCCAAGTGTCACCTAATTGTGCTCTTGAATGCCGCAAGTGTGCACATATACGTGCCCATGACAATGCCTACGCGTGCCCCCCTAAGGTTGCCTAAGTGCATATGAAGGCAGTGCACAAGGCGGTAGTACCGCAAGCAGGGCCGCACAATGTGCATGCAAGGTGGCAGGCATGGCTGCACTATCGCGCGGAAGGCAGCTGGCATGGACGCATAAGGTGTAGGCATCGGCAAGGTTGCCCTAGCGCGCGCAAGGCTACTAGCATCGAGGCAGGCTGCCGCGCACATGGCTGCGAGCGTGGCTACAATACTACACACATGGTTGCACGCAACCTCGGGCATAGTTGCGGGTAAGGCTCCACTATCGCGAGCTGGGGTGCAGGCCACAGCGCGCACATGGCTGGGGCAAGGGTGCAAACCACGCATAAGGTGGCAGGCAACAATGCACATTGCTGCAGGAAAGGGTGCTCAACCTCACGCAAGGTGGTAGGCAAGACTACACATGGCTGCGGGCAATGCTGTAGGCAGCGCACGCTGGGCTGTGGCCCATGCCGCACTTCTGCTCACATGGCTACAACCACGGCTGCATAAGCCTCGCACGCGATTTCGGCGTTGCCGCACATGCCACGTGAAAGTTTACAGGCATGGCGCACATGACAAGCAGATGGCTGCATAGCCGCACCCAAGGTTATGTTCCACACCGCACATGCCACGCATTTGGCTGCACTAACGGGCGTAAGGTTACTGGCATGGCCGCATATGCCGCACCCCTGGCTGCCCTACTACTCGCAAGGTTGCGTGCGTTGCTTCACACCACCCCCCAGGTCGCATGCATGGCTGCATGTGCCACGCCCATTGCTGCCTCGCCACGTGCTTGGTTTTGAGATTTGTCGAAAGTGCCACGCATGAGGTTGCAGGGACGGCTGCACCGCCGTGCGCAAGGTTGCATTGCGTGGTCGAATATGCATCGCCCATGGCTGCACTACACCGCGCAAATTCGCTGGCATGGCCTCCCATGTGTCGATCATGATGGCTAGCATGGCCACACATGCCACGAGCATTTCAGCACATGGCGCGCGCAAGGTTGCACGCATTGCTGCACCTTTGAGCCCACATCTGCAGTCCGCCGTGCACTTAGCCACACGCACGTGCCTCACACATGGGTGCTGCTGTGGTCCCCATGGGCCATGCAACAGAGGCTCCTTTGCGGCCTTCGGCTACACACGAGGCACCGACTGCTGCACACGCCAAGGCCATGCCCACACAACATAGTTTGGGTCTTTAAATCATGTTGTGCAAAACATCCCTTTGGGTTAGAAAAGCCTTGCAATTGGCTATTTGGCACCCAAAGTACAATCATTTTCACTTAAACCCCGCATTTCCATTTTTTTGGGTATTTTTTGGAATATTTCAATCATAAAATATTAAAAAATATCAAAATATGTTGGAATGGTCCAATATTTTTTCAGAACATTCTATCAACCTGTAGACATCGAATTTTGTCACCCCCCGGCAATGATGACAATATGAAGGATTACATGTTGGATATTTTAGACTTGGAGAATTTTCAAACTTAGAGTAGAAAATGACCATATTTTCCTGTAAAATTTCAAGAGAAAATGTTTTCAAAAATTAGAATTTGATGTTGTGGATTATTGTTGTTTGTCCCCTCAAGTCGGACATTACACTTTGATGCGAGAACTATGCGAATCGACGCTCGATTCTCTCTTTCATTATATGATCCGGTCCCTATTTTATGTATATTTTCATAAAGGTTTTCGATCAAGACTACAATCGTATCTCACATCATTGGATAGTGCTCGGACTGAGCTTTCTAACGACATATTACACTTTGAATTCCGACAAACGATTTGAAAGATATGACCCCCAAAAGTTGACTCCAAAGTTCGGTATCAGATTCCATTCTGAGCAACCAGGGAGTGCCACATGGCGCCCAATCCCCTTTGTCCAAAAGCAAGCTTTTTTGAATAATTCTCTCTAGATTTTTAGTCCCACATCGGAAATATGAGAGAATTGTCCCAAGTCCCAAGGCTATAAGAATAGCCCTTCCTCTCTTCCAAAAAGGGGGGGGATTGGAGAGAAGGAATATGGTTTTTGCTAATTCCCTTTCTCTAAATAAAGAATCTCTCAAAGTATAAAAATTTAAATGTGTAATCCTTCCTTGAGCCAGGAGACTTAGTCCGATTCGGTTCGGTTTGGTTTTGGCCTTGAAGCACAAGGGTTATCTCCCCTTGTTTCTTGATTAAAGCCAGTTTAAGGTATTTATTTATTTATTTCTTTCAATAGCGATTTAGAATTAGTTTAATTAATAGATTAGTTTCTAATTTCTTAATAATTGATTTATTTAGATTAATTATGTTTAATTAGTTTCAGTTTGGTTCAATACGGTTTATTAGATGTAAATTGATTTATTCTGGTCCAATTAAAGATATTCAAGTTTAATTGATTCTTTTAGATTAGTTAGGTTTAATTGTTTTTTTTTTTTTAACATGTTTACCTTTGATTTGGTTTAGTTTTTTTTTAAATTACTTTTTTTGTTCTTTTAATCTAGGCCCTTAGATTAGGATCTCAAGCCCTAATTTTTCCCCCCATCTTTTCTTCCTTTATTTCTTCTTTTCCCTATAGCAAAAAATCAACCGAACCTGTGCCTCCTTCTTCTTTTCTTCTTTTCTTCTTCTTCTTCTCTTCTTCTCTTTTTCTTCCTAACCAAACCTAACCGAACTCAACTTCTCCTTCTTCTCTTCTTCTCTTCCTCTCTTTTCCTTCCCTGCTGCTGCAACCCCTAACCGGCAGCCACCGAACCCGCTTCTCCTCCTTCTCTTTTTCTTCTTCTTCTTCTCTTTTTCTCTTTTCCTTCCCTGCTGCTGCAACCCCTAACCCACATCTCCTCCTTCTATTTTTCTTCTTAATAATCATCGGGATCGTCAACTTTGAGCCCTACTTTTGGATTAACTTCTGGTTCTGCTTCTTCGGGTTCCACTGCTCCTTTGGGATTTGGATTTCCTTCGAGTGTTGCATCTGGAGCGAGTACCAGTTCACCTCTGTTTGGTGTCGCTTCGTCGTCGTCACCGTTCGGAGCTTCTTCAACTTCAGGTTCTACAGCGACTGTTGGCCCAGCCAGTTCTGCATCTGGACCAAGTACGGGTTCGCCGTTCAGATTTTCTTTTACTTCAGGTTCTGCTGCAACTGCTACAGCTTCTACTGCTCCTTCTGCTTCGATGTTTGGGGTTTCTTCAACTTCATTTTCTACAGGTAATTCTACTCCGGCATTTTCTTCCTCTTTGCTTGGAGTTCCTTTACCAGCTTCCTCGTCTGCGGCTGCAACAAGCGTCTCTTCTTTTCCCAAACTGTATTCTTCCAACTCTAGTTTGTCTTCACCATTTTCGGCCTCTCCACTCCCGTCTCCTTCCTCTTCTATTCCTCCACCGAACCTACAGCCGCACCTTTCTCCTCCTTTCTTCTTCATTTTCTTCTTCTTCTCCTTCTTCTTTTTCTCTTCTTCTTCCCTGCTTAGCAACCAGCCCTGCATGTCCACAAGCTGAGAGTGCACTAAGGAATGTAACATAATTGGGTTTAATTTCATAATCCATTTGCATTTTTTTGAAGAGCTCAAGTGCTTATCTAAGATTTCCATTCTTCCCATACCCATCAATCATGGAAGTCCATGAAAAGCCGTTCTTTTTTGGCATATAGTTGAAAATTCTCTGTGCTCCGTCAGTTCTCCCACATTTTGAGTACATGTCTACAAGTGCACTTCCTAATATCACAAGACAACATTACATTACACGTAGCTGTTGTGGACAGTTTCAAAATCAAGGAAAACATGAACCCATCTGGTTTTTCATTAGAGGAAGTGAGTTTGCGGATCAAATTCAGAGATCCTCCAGCTTGACCTTGTTTGAGGTAGGCTGCAATCATTGAATTATAGGAGGAGATGGTTGGTTTGGGCATTTGATCAAATATCTTTCGGGCATAGGATAAACAACCAGATTTTATGTTGAGAATGAGGAGTCTGATGGAAATGTTGGTGTCGGGTGAAAATCCAATTTTGAGATTGTGGGCATGAATTTTCTGGTCATGGGAAGGGGAATCAGATTGTATGTAGTGCTGCAGAGCTACTGATTAAATACTCCATATTTGTAATACCCACAACCTTTTATTTCATTTATGTTTTCTATGTGGAATCTTCCCCTCCTTTTGTTCTTTGTTTTTCTTTATCCACTCTTGGTTTGATGTTCAGTTTATTTTCCTCTTAATAACGTATGGGACATAGTCTAGGGCGTATGTTAGCAGGGGCGTGGCTGGCCCCTTTCAAACCGGCTCGTAGCATTAGGTGCGTATTGGGGATTTAGGTTTTCCTACTATCTCCTATTTTTTGTACTCCAACCCTCACTCGCATTAATGTAGTGCTAATCTAGATTGATTAAAGTAATGTAGTTTATGTAATTAGTCATTTCAACTGTTGTTTATTTAATTATGGTTTGTTAATTTAGCTTTTTAAATCACTACATTTGATTTCTTCATTCAATTCAATTTATTAAACTTGTGTAATTACCAATCTTTTTCCCTCTAGTGGTTTGTTTATTTTAATGAATCAACTAATTAGTTATTTAATATTGGATAATTAACTAGATTAATTAGTTAAAATATTCTCTTCTCATTAGCTTAATTAGGGTTTTGAAAAATGTTTAACTCATCTTAGGATTAGCTCAAGGTAAACATAATTAGTGCAATTAGGTTTCATAATTAGTTTAATTAAACCGTAGGTTTAGTTTAATCCTCCTACACTAGATTAGGTAGATTAGTAAAAATGCATTCATTTAATGTAATTAATCCGTTTCACTTTTGTAAATTAATTAGGTCTCATTTAATTTATAAATCTTTTTACCAATTAGATTAAGTAGGATTGTAATAATTTATTTCAAATTACTAGGGATTGGGTTTAATTGTTTTAATTAATTCAATTTAGGATCTCACAAATTCATTGATCATCCAACTAGGTCAGGCTCAATTAATCGTATTAGTTTAATTTAGGGCTTCATAAGTTGCTAAACTAATCCTAGGTTTAGGCTTA
>NC_056569.1:13694496-13699496 GCF_013358625.1 Macadamia integrifolia
CAGTGGTGCGAAGTTGCCGTGTGCCGGATTATGACTGAACGCCTCTAAGTCAGAATCCAGGCTAAAGAAGCGACGCCTATGCCCGTCGCCCGTTTTTCGACCTGCAGTAGGGGCCCTCCGGCCCCCGAGGCACTTGTCATTGGCCAAGCCCCTGTAGTGGACATGTTGTGTGGGCTGCCTTAAAGCATAATTCCTATCGGGCGATGGGTAGAATCCTTTGCAGATGACTTAAATACACGACGGGGTATTATAAGTGGCACAGTAGCCTTGCTGCCACGATCCACTGAGATTCAGCCCCGTGTCGCATCGATTCGTCCCCCGGTCTTTTTCCCCTTTTCTTTCCCCCCAAATATTTCTAATTCTACCCCCACACCCTCCTGAGGCAAGGATTGTCCACGCGTAGCCCCAGGTATGCCCCCAAGTGTTAACTGACCCAACGATTGCCTGAGTATGGTTATGCGTGTTGCCCAAGTGAAGTGTGCCTATGCGTGTACATTGAGTGCCACTAAGTGTACATGTTGTCACGACCTACCCAAAATAGGCCCATGGACTTAGGCCATTGGGCTAAGTATGGTCCAAGTTCTAGAGTTTTCTACAAAGGTGTAGTAACTCTAGATAATTTTATTGTAGATAGTTCTAGAAGATATTAATAGGAGGTATTTTGGGAGAGATTTCTAGATTTCTCAACTAAGGAGGTGGGAAGCTTCTAGTTTCCTCCCCAACCGTTGGATGGAGGACATTCGTAAATATCTTAGCCATCCATTGTAACTTGGGGTAGGAGTTGCCTCATTTGGCAAAGGCACTCACCAAGGACCAACCAAGAGTGTTCAACCGAGCAAGTGAGTTCTCAAGCCTTGTACTCAAGAGCTCTCTAGTGCAATACAAGTTCATTCTTCTCAAACTCACTCTTGCGTTCACTTCTTCTCTTCCCAAGTCCCTTAAGGAGGGTGGTTAGGTTGACTTAGTGCTAGTGGAAGTGCTAAGAGCTTCAATTGTGAGGGAGGCAAGCTTGTGGGATAGGAGACAAGCAAGCTAAATCTGTGGAATAGAGACCAACACCTACACAAGTAAGCAAAGAAGGAGCAAAGGTAAGTTCATCGACTTTGGTGTTGCTATGGGGCCTCGTTTAGCTCGAGGGGAGCAAGTATTGACCGAGGCAAAGTGGGGAGGAGCTCAAAGGCCATGTGGAGCTCAGGGAGGAGCTTGATGGCCAGATGGGGAGCTCAAGGGGTCTTTACAAGGTGCTCTCAACACCATAGTAAGTAACCAAGAGGAGATGGTTGCCACCTTTAAGGCTTAAGTATGCAAAGGGGTTGAATAAGGTGGAAGCTCAATTTGGAGAAGAAGTATGGGAAGAGTTCGAGGGCAGTGGCGAGGGAAGCCACTACCTCTCATGACATGTCTAAAGGAGAGGCACTAAGGCACAAGCGTGATAAGAGGAATCGGTTCAAGCCTAGAGACAAGTGATTCCTATGTGATGAGCTACATTGGTTTAGGGATTGCCCCAGGAGGAAAGCTCTTAGTGCCTTATTGGAGGGAGAGGGCTAAGAGGAAAAGCCACCATGCAAGGGGTCCCCAATGCAACGTGGTGCCACCAGGGCCGAGATAGGGGTCAAGGCCCTTAACACTCAAAAGGGGTTTATGTCTGCAAAAGTGTGCATCAATGCGAAGCCCACACAGGCGAAGGTAGATACAGGAGCCACACACAACCTTGCCTTGACGAAGGAGGCAAAGGAACTCAGGCCAAGGGCGTCCTAAGGCTATCAACTCCAAAGAATTCCCCATAATATTGCTTGAGGGGTCGAGATGAACCTTGGGTCTAAAAGAGTTATCCAACACCATCTAAGGGCTAGGTGCTTTCTTACCCTTAGACCGGAGGGCAAGACAATGAGAATTTGGGAGCAAGCCATCCATGCCAAGAAGAGGAAGATGCAAACGAGAGAACGGAGACAACCAAACGACGTTGTAGGAGGCTCAAGTTATATGACAACAACAAGAACCCCAATAGGTGTTACTCCTTGTGAGAGGGAGGCTAATTTGGTTGCTAGTCCAATCATCTAGAGACACAAACTATCTCCTTACGTGGAGTATTTAGTCAAGTGGAAGGGGCAACCAGAGAGCGATACGAGATGGGAGACAACTGGCATGCTAGACAGCTCATGAATAAAAGTATCACAAGGAGGTTGTGATGAGGGCATCACAGATTTTGGTGGGGGAGAGTGTCATGACCTGCCCAACATAGTTCCATGGGCCTAGCTCACTAAGCCCATGGACTTAGGCCATTGGGCTAAGTAAGGTCCAAGTTCTAGAGTTTTCTACAAAGGTGAAGTAACAATAGATATTTTATTATAGATATTTGTAGAAGATATTCATAGCAGATATTTTGGGAGAGATTTCTAGAGCTCCACTAAGGAGGTAGGAAGCTTCTAGTTTCCTCCCTAACCGTTGGATGGAGGACATTTGTAAATATCTTAGCCATCCATTGTAATTGGGGTAGGTGTTGCCTCATTTGGCAAAGATACTCACCAAGGACCAACTAAGAGTGTTCAACCAAGCAAGTGAGTTCTCAAGCCTTGTACTCAAGAGTTCTCTAGTGCAATACAAGTTCATTCTTCTCAAACTCACTCTTGTGTTCACTTCTTCTCTTCCCAAGTCCTTTAAGAAGGGTGGTTAGGCTAACTTAGTGCAAGTGGAAGTGCTAACTGCCGGCACGGTTGCTTAGAAAGGTCTAAAGCCGTGACAATGTGCTCTTGAATGGCCCAAGTGTGTGCCTACGCGTGCCCCCATGTGTTGACTCCATGTGCCCATGTGTGCACATTGAATGGCCGCACAACACCCCAAGTGTTGACTATATGTGCACATTGAATGGCCCAAGTGTTGCCTAACTGTTCCCATGCATGCCCACAACTGTTGCCTAAGTGTGCACCAAAGTGTGCCTGTGCGTGCTCTTGAATGCCCCAAGTGTCGCCTTAAGTATGCCTATACGTGTCCCCATGTGTTGAATAAGTGTGTCTACGCGTGCACCCAAGTGTAGCCCAATTGTTGCCGAATTGTGCTCTTGAATGCCCCAAAGGTTGCCTAAGTGTGCTCTTGAATGCCGCAAGTGTGCACATATACGTGCCCATGACTATGCCTACGCATGCCCCCCTAAGTGTGCCTAAGTGCATATGAAGGCAGTGCACAAGGCAGCAGTACCACACGCACGGCCGCACAAGGTGCATGCATGGTGGCAGGCTACTGCGCACTTGGCCGCAATCAAGGCCTTACTGCACGGACGATGTTGCACGCACGGGTGCAAGTATGGCAATGCTACCCCACACAAGGTTGCAGGCCATAGCACGCATGACTACTGGCATGGATGCACATGTCGCGTGCATGATGGCAGGTTGTCTTGCACACTGCTGCACTATCGACCGCGCAAGGTTGCGGGCATGGCCGCACATGCTGTGCCCCTGGCTGCCCTACCACTCGCAAGGTTGCGTGCATTGCCAGACGTGCCGCGCACGCGGTTGCAGGCACGACTGCACCACCACGAGCAAGGTTCCGTTGCGTGGTCGCATATGCATAGCACATGGCTGCACTACCACGTGCAAGTTCGCGAGCATGGCCTCCCATGTGGCGATCTTGATGGCTGGCATGGCCACACATGCTATGGGTATTTCAGCACATGGCACGAGCAAGGTTGCAGGCATTGCTGCACTTCTTTGCCCACGTCTGTAGTCCACCATGCACATCGCCGCACACACATGGGTGTTGCCATGGTCCCCATGGCCCATGCAACGGTGGCTCCTTTGCTGCCTTCGGTTGCACACAAGGCACCAACTGCTACACACGTCAAGGCCTTACCCGCACAACATTGTTTGGGTCTTTAAATCATGTTGTGCAAAACATCCCTTTGGGTTAGAAAAGCCTTGCAATTGGCTATTTGGCACTCAAAGTACAATCATTTTCACTTAAACCTCGCATTTCCATTTTTTTGTTATTTTTTGTAATGTTTCAATCATAAAATATTAAAAAATATCAAAATAAGTTGGAATGGTCCAATATCTTTTCAGAACATTCTATCAACCTTTGGAAGACATCCGAAATTTAGTTTTCAGAAAAATACATTAAAATAAAATTTTCATAGTTTTTTGAATTTAATATTTTTTTAATATTAAAAAATTAATAAAATAAATAGATATTTATCAAAAAATATGATTTTTATATGAAAATAATAAATGGATTTTCCTTAATTTTATACCAAGTTTCATTTGATTTGGATATTTGAAGCTCAAAAAATAGTCCGGTATATTTTTTAGGTGGGGTCAGGTCTCCTTCTGGAAAGGGGCAAAGAGCATAAGAGCTACCTTAAGGGAGGGGGGTGCCACTCTCCCCGGGTGGTTTCTGAGGGGCTGTATAGTGGGGTAGCAGACAATGAGCAGGCATGGTAGGCAAACCCAAAAGACCCATGGCATGGGAAAAAAAGTGAAATAGCACGTCGATTTCAATGAGTTGGCCTTGGTGTGCGTCGAGGCCTGCCACTGCATGCGGCTCGATGCGCATGGTTGCCTGCCTTGCGTGCCTTGACCCCATAGCCACTGTCACATGTGCCAGTCACGGCACAGCATACCAAACGAAGGTGCACGTCCTTGCTAATGGTCAGCCCTTCTGTCGCACAACGCCGCCCCCCCTTCTGTCGCATAACATTGCCTGCCACCGTGGGCTACTAGGCGCACATGGCTACCTACCATGCGTTGCCACACCCCTACTTCTGCTGCCACATGTGTCCATCGATGCACAGCATGCCCAACGAAGGCATGGTGTGTGAAAACTTGTACAAGGCGCGTCCATCCCGACGGTCATCCCCTCTGCTACACACAGTTGCCTGCCATTGTGTGCTGCTGGGTGCACATGGCCGCCTGCCTTGTGTTGTTGTGCCTCCACATCTTCAGCAACATGCGTCTGTCATCGTACAGTATTCCCAAGAGTGTCATGGCATGTGCAAAACACCCACACGG
>NC_056569.1:13704496-13709496 GCF_013358625.1 Macadamia integrifolia
CTATCAGCGAGTCGGGTTGTTTGGGAATACAGCCCCAATTGGGCGGTAAATTCCATCCAAGGCTAAATATGGGTGAGAGAACGGTAGCGAACAAGTACCGCGAGGGAAAGATGAAAAGGACTTTGAAAATAGAGTCAAAGAGTGCTTGAAATTGTTAGGAGGGAAGAGGATGGGGGCCGGCGATGCGTCTCGATCGGATGCGGAACAGTTAATAGCCGATCTATCGCTCGACTCGGGGCGTGGACCGATGTGGATTGCGGCGGCGTCCCAAGCCCGAGTTGTCACGTTATGCCTGAGGAGATGTCGTCGCCACAATCATGGTAGGTAGCATGCACCTCGATGGCATGCCTATTGGCAACTGCATGCTTCGGGCATCAGCCTGTCGAGCTCCCCCTTCGACCAGTCTTGAAACACGGACCAAGGAGTCTGACATGCGTGCAAGTAAAACCTGTAAGGCGTAAGGAAGCTGACTGGTGGGATCCCTTGTGGGTTGCACCATCGACCGACCTTGATCTACTGTGAAGGGTTCGAGTGAGAGCATACCTATCGAAACCCGAAAGATGGTGAACTATGCCTGAGCGGGTTGAAGCCAGAGGAAACTCTGGTGGAGGCCCACAGCGATACTGATGTGCAAATCGTTCATTTGACTTGGGTATAGGGGAGAAAGACTAATCAAACCAAATAGTAGCTGGTTCCCTCTGAAGTTTCCCTTAGGATAGCTGGAGCCCGCGGGCGAGTTTTATCGGGTAAATCCAATGATTAGAGGCATCAGAGGCGCAACACCCTCGACCTATTCTCAAAATTTAAATAGGTAGGATGGAGTGGCTGCTTCGTTGAGCCGCTCCATGGAATTGAGAGCTCCAAGTGGGCCATTTTTGGTAAGAAGAACTGGTGATGAGGGATGAACCGGAAGTCAGGTTACAGTGTTGGATTGCACACTAACCTAGAACCCACAAAGGGTGTTTTTCGATTAAGACAGCAAGACGGTGGTCATGGAAGTCAAAATTCTCTAAGGAGTGTGTAACAACTCACCTGCCGAATCAACTAGCCCCAAAAATAGATAGCATTGATGCGCGCAACCTGTACCCGGCCATCGAGGCAACTGCCAGGAGTTGATGAGTAGGACACGGTGGTTGCCGTAAAACCTGGGGCGTGAGCCTGGGCGGAGCAGCCGTCGGTGCAGATCTTGGTGGTAGTAGAAAATATTCAAATGAGAACTTTGAAGGCCAAAGAGGGGAAAGGTTCCATGTGAACCACACTTGCACATGGGTTAGTCGATCCTAAGGGACGGGAGAAGCCCATCAGAGGGTGTGTACACGTGCATGCTCCTAAAGGGAATAGGATTAAAATTCTCGAACCGGGACATGGCGGTTGACGGCAACGTTAGGAAGTCTGGAGACGTTGGCGGGGGCCTCGGTAAGAGTTATCTTTTCTATTTAACAACCTGCCCACCCTGAAAATGGCTCAGTCAGAGGTAGGGTCCAGTGGCTCGAAGAGCACTACACGTCACGTGATGTCCGGTGTGCCCCCGGTGGCCCTTGAAAATTTGGAGGACCAAGTACTGACCACGCCCGGTTGTACTCATAACCGCAGCAGGTCTCCAAGGTGAATAGCCTCTGGTTAATGGAACAATATGGGCAAGGGAAGTCAAAAAAATGGATCTGTAACCTCGGGAAAAGGATTGGCTCTGAGGGCTAGGCAAAAGGGTCCCAGTCCCGAACCCATCGGCTGTCGGTGGACTGCTCGAGCTATTTTCGCAGTGAGAGCTGGTAGCCACAAGCCGATCTGGGGACGGACTGGGAATGGCCCCCTCAGGGGCCTTCCCCAGGCATCGAACAATCGACTCAGAACTGGTACGGATAAGGGGAATCTGACTGTTTAATTAAAACAAAGCATTACGATGGTCCCTACGGATGCTCACGCAATATGATTTATGCCCAACGCTCTGAATGTCAAAGTGAAGAAATTCAACCAAGCGTGGGTAAAAGGCGAGAGTAACTATGACTCTCTTAAGGTAGCCAAATGCCTCGTCATCTAATTAGTGACGCGTATGAATGGATTAACGAGATTCCCACTGTCCCTGTCCACTATCCAGGGAAACCACAACTAAGGGAATGGGCTTGGTAGAATCAACGGGGAAAGAAAACCTTGTTGAGCTTGACTCTAGTCCGACTTTGTCAAATGACTTGAGAGGTGTAGGATAAGTGGGAGCTGGAAATGGCACAAGTGAAATACCACTACTTTTAATGTTATTTTACTTACTCCGTGAGTCAGAGGCAGGGCTCTGCCCCTCCTTTTGGACCCAAGGCCCGCCTTGGCGGGGCGATCAGGGCAGAGGACATTGTCAGGTGGGGAGTTTGGTTGGGGCGGCACATTTGTTAAAAGATAACGCAGGTGTCCTAAGATGAGCTTAACGAGAACAGAAATCTCGTGTGGAACAAAAGGGTAAAAGCTCGTTTGATTCTGACTTCCAGCATGAATACGAACGGTGAAAGCGTGGCCAATCGATCCTTTAGACCTTCAGAATTTGAAGCTAGAGGTGTCAGAAAAGTTACCACAGGGATAACTGGCTTGGGGCAGCCAAGCGTTCATAGCGACATTACTTTTCGATCCTTCGATGTCGGATCTTCCTATCATTGCGAAGCAGAATTCACCAAGTGTTGGATTGTTCACCCACCAATAGGGAACGTGAGCTGGGTTTAGACCGTCGTGAGACAGGTTAGTTTTACCCTACTGATGACAGTGTCGTGATAGTAATTCAACCAAGTACGAGAGAAACTGTTGATTCACACAATTGGTCATCGCGCTTGGTTGAAAAGCCAGTGGCGTGAAGCTGCCATGTGCCGGATTATGACTGAACCCCTCTAAGTCAGAATCCAAGCTAAAGAAGCGATGCCTCAACCCGTCGCCCATTTTTCGACCTACAGTAGGGGCCCTCCGGCCCCAGAGGCACATGTCATTGGCTAAGCCCCCGCAGTGGACGTGTTGTGTGGGCTGCCTTGAAGCATAATTCCTGTCGGGCGATGGGTAGAATCCTTTGCATATGACTTAAATACACGACGAATTATTGTAAGTTGTAGAGTGGCCTTGCTGCCCCGATCCACTAAGATTCAACCCCGTGTCGCATCGATTTATCCCCCCGTCTTTTTCTCCTTTTCTTTCCCCCTAAATATTTTTAATTCTACCCCCACACCCTCCTAAGGCTAGGATTGTCCACGCGTGGCCCCAAGTATGCCCCTAAGTGTTAACTGCCCCTAAGTGTTGCCCAAGTGAAGTGTGCCTATACATGCATATTGAGTGCCACTAAGTGTACACGTTGTTATGACCTACCCAACATAGGCCTTTGGACTTAGGCCATTGGGCTAAGTAAGGTCCAAATTCTAGAGTTTTCTACGAAGGTGTAGTAACTATAGATAATTTTATTGTAGATATTTCTAGAAGATATTTATAGGATATATTTTGGGAGAGATTTCTAGAGTTTTCCACTAAGGAGGTGGGAAGCGTCTAGTTTCCTCCCCAACCATTGGATGGAGGACGTTTGTAAATATCTTAGCCATCCATTGTAACTTGGGGTGCCTACAAATAGGTGTTGCCTCATTTGGCAAAGACACTCACCAAGGACCAACCAAGAGAGTTTAACCGAGCAAGTGAGTTCTCAAGCCTTGTACTCAAGAGCTCTCTAGTGCAATACAAGTTCATTCTTCTCAAACTCACTCTTGTGTTCACTTCTTCTCTTCCCTAGTCCCTTAAGGAGGGTGGTTAGGCTGACTTAGTGCTAGTTGGAGTGCTAAGAGTCGGCATGGTTTTTTAGAAAGGTCTAAGGCCGTGATAGTTGTTGTATCAGAGCTTCGGTTATGAGAGAGCAAAGCTTGTGGGGTAGGAGACAGGCGAGCTAAAATTGTGGAATAGAGACCAACACCTACACAAGTAAGCAAAGAAGAACCGAAGGCAAGTCCGTCGACTTTGGCGTCGCTATGGGGCCTCGCTTAGCTCAAGGGGAGAAAGTATTGGCCAAGGCAAAGTGGGGAGGAGCTCAAAGGCCATGTGGAGCTCAGGGAGGAGCTTGATGGCCAGATGGGGGAGCACAAGGGGTCCCTACAAGGTGCTCTCAACACCATAGTAAGTAACCGAGAGGAGATGGTTGCCACGTTCAAGGCTCAAGTATGCAAAGGGGTTGGATAAGCTGGAAGCTCGTATTAGAGAAGAAGTATGGGAAGAGCAGGAGGACAGCGGCGAGGGAAGCCACTACCTCTCATGACATGTCTAAAGGAGAGGCACTAAGGCACAAGCGTGATAAGGGGAATCGGTTCAAGCCTAGAGACAAGTGATTCCTATGTGATGAGCTATATAGGTTTAGGGATTGCCCTAGGAGGAAATCTCTTAGTGCCCTATTGGAGGAAGAGGGCCAAGAGGAAAAGCCACCATGCATGGGGTCCCCAATGCAGCATGGTGCCACCAGGGTTGAGATAGGGGCCAAGGTCCTTAACTCTCAAAAGGGGTTGATGTGTGCATCAATGGGAAGCCCACAAAGGCAAAGGTAGATGCAGGAGCCGCATACAACTTTGCCTTGATGGAGGAGGTAAAGGAACTCGGGCCAAAGGCCTCCTAAGGCTATCAACTCCAAAGAATTCCCCATACATAATGTTGCTCGAGGGGTCGAGATGAACCTTGGGACGAAAGGAGTTCTCCAACACCATCCAGGGGCTAGGTGATTACTTGCCCTTAGACGGGAAGGCAAGACAAGGAGAATTTGGGAGCAAGCCATCCATGCCAAGAAGAGGAAGATGCAAATGAGAGAACGGAGACAACCAAATGACGTTGTAGGAGGCTCAAGTTATGTGACTACAACAAGAACCCCAATAGGCATTACTTCTTGCGAGAGGGAGGCTAATTTGGTTGCCGATCCACTCATCCAAAGACACAAACTATCTCCTTACGTGGAGTATTTAGTCAAGTGGAAGGGGCGACCAGAGAGCAAGACGAGATGGGAGACAACTGGC
>NC_056569.1:13711996-13724496 GCF_013358625.1 Macadamia integrifolia
CGTGGCCAATCGATCCTTTAGAAATTTGGTGTCAGAAAATTTGCCACAGAGATAACTAGCTTGTGTCAGCCAAGCGTTCATAGCGACATTGCTTTTGATCCTTCAATGCCGGCTCTTCCTATTATTAAGAAGTAGAATTCGCCAAGTGTTAGATTGTTCACCCACCAATAGGGAACGTGAGCTGGGTAGAAACCATCGTGAGACAGGTCAGATTTACCCTACTGATGACAGTGTCATGATAGTAATTCAACCTAGTATGAGAGGAACCATTGATTCACACAATTGGTCATCACGCTAGGTTGAAAAGCCAGTGGCACGAAGCTACTGTGTGCCAGATTATGACTGAATGCCTCTAAGTCAGAATCCAGGCTAAAGAAGTAACGCCTGTGCCCGTCGTCCATTTGTTGACCCGCAGTAGCGGCCCTTCGGCCCCTATAGGCACGTGTCGTTGGCCAAGCCCCCGTAGTGGACATGTTGTGTGGGCTACCTTGAAGTGTAATTCTTGTCGGGCGATGGGTAGAATCCTTTGCAGACGACTTAAATACGCGACGGGGTATTGTAAGTGATAGAGTGGCCTTGCTACCATGACCCATTGAGATTCAGCCCCGTGTCGCATCGATTCGTCCGCCCGTCTTTTTCCCCTTTTCTTTACCCCCAAATATCTCTAATTTTACCCCCACACCCTCCTGAGCCTAGGATTGTCCACGCATGGCCCCAGGTATGCCCCTAATAGTTAACAGCCCCAACGGTTCCCTGAGTATGGTTATGCGTGTTGCCCAAGTGAAGTGTGCCAATGCGTGCACATTGAGTGCCACTAAGTATACACGCTGTCACGACCTGCCCAACATAGGCTCATGGACTTAGGCCATTGGGCTAAATATGGTCCAAGTTCTAGAGTTTTCTACAAAGGTGTAGTAACTCTAGATAATTTTATTGTAGATATTTCTAGAAGATATTTATAGGAGATATTTTGAGAAAGATTTCTAGAGTTCTCCACTAAGGAGGTGCGAAGCTTCTAGTTTCCTCCCCAACCATTGGATGGAGGACGTTTGTAAATATCTTAGCCATCCATTGTAACTTAGGGTGCCTATAAATAGGTGTTGCCTCATTTGGCGAAGACACTCACCAAGGACCAACCAAGAGCGTTCAACCGAGCAAGTGAGTTCTCAAGCCTTGTACTCAAGAGCTCTCTAGTGCAATACAAGTTCATTCTTCTCAAACTCACTCTTGTGTTCACTTCTTCTCTTCCCAAGTCCCTTAAGGAGGGTGGTTAGGCTGACTTAGTGCTAGTGGGAGTGCTAAGAGCCAGCGCGGTCTCTTAGAAAGATCTAAGGCCGTGATAGTTGTGGTATCAGAGCTCCGGTTGCGAGGGAGCCAAGCTTGTGGGATAGGAGACAGGCAAGCTAAAACTGTTGAATAGAGACCAACACCTACACAAGTAAACAAAGAAGGAGCGAAGGCAAGTCTGTCGAGTTTGGCATCGCTATGGGGCCTCGCTTAGCTCGAGGGGAGCAAGTATTGGCCGAGGCAAAGTGGGGAGGAGCTCAAAGGCCATGTGGAGCTCTGGGAGGAGCTTGATGGCCAGATGGGGGAGCACAAGGGGTCCCTACAAGGTGCTCTCAACACCATAGTAAGTAACCAAGAGGAGATGGTTGCCACCTTCAAGGCTCAAGTATGCAAAGGGGTTGGATAAGGTGGAAGCTCGTATTGGAGAAGAAGTATGGGAAGAGTAGGAGGACAGCAGCGAGGGAAGCCACTACCTCTTATGACTTGTCTAAAGGAGAGGCACTAAGGCATAAGCGTGATAAGAGGTGGTTCAAGCCTAGAGACAAGTGATTCCCATGTGATGAGCTACATTGGTTTAGGGATTGCCCCAGGAGGAAAGCTCTTAGTGCCCTATTGGAGGAAGAGGGCCAAGAGGAAGAGCCACCTTGCATGGAGTCCCTAATGCAGCATCGTGCCAGCAAGGCCGAGATAGGGGTCAAGGCCCTTAACTCTCAAAAGGGGTTGATGTGTACAAAAGTGTGCATCAATGGGAAGCCCACACAAGCGAAGGTAGATGCAGGAGCCACACACAACCTTGCCTTGATGGAGGAGGCAAAGGAACTCGGGCCATGGTTGTCCTAAGGCTATCAACTCCAAAGAATGCCCCATATATATTGTTGCTCGAGGGGTCGAGACAAACCTTCGGACTAAAGGAGTTCTCCAACACCATCCAGGGGCTAGGTGCTTACTTGCCCTTGGATGGGAGGGAAAGAAAAGGAGAATTTGGTAGCAAGCCATCCATGCCAAGAAGAGGAAGATGCAAACGAGAGAACAGAGCCAACCATACGACATTGTAGGAGGCACAAGTTATGTGACTACAGAAGAACCCTAATAGGCGTTACTCCTTACGGGAGGGAGGCTAATTTGGTTGCTGATCCAATCATCCAGAGACACAAACTATCTCCTTACGTGGAGTATTTAGTCAAGTGGAAGGGGCGACCAGAGAGCGAGACGAGATGGAAGACAACTGGCATGTCGAGACAGCTCATGAATAAAAGTACCACAAGAAGGTTGTGACGAGGGCGTCGTAGATTTAGGTGGGGGAGAGTGTCACGATCTTCCCAATATAGGCCCACGGGCCTAGCTCACCAATCCCATGGACTGAGGCCATTGGGTTATGTAAGGTCCAAGTTCTAGAGCTTTCTACAAAGGTGTGGTAACAATAGATATTTTATTGTAGATATTTGTAGAAGATATTCATAGGAGATATTTTGGGAGAGATTTCTAGAGCTCCGCTAAGGAGGTGGGAAGCTTCTATTTTCCTCCCCAACCGTTGGATGGAGGACATTCGTAAATATCTTAGCCATCCATTGTAACTTGGGGTAAGAGTTGCCTCATTTGGCAAAGGCACTCACCAAGGACCAACCAAGAGTGTTCAACCAAGCAAGTGAGTTCTCACGCCTTGTACTCAAGAGCTCTCTAGTGCAATACAAGTTCATTCTTCTCGAACTCACTCTTGTGTTCACTTCTTCTCTTCCCAAGTCCCTTAAGAAGGGTGGTTAGGCTGACTTTGTGCAAGTGGGAGTGCTAAGAGCCGGCGCAGTCTCTTAGAAATGTCTAAGGCCATAACAACGTGCTCTTGAATGGCCCAAGTGTGTGCCTACGCGTGCCCCCAAGTGTTGACTACATGTGCCCATGTGTGCACATTGAATGGACGCACAACACCTCAAGTGTTGACTACATGTGCACATTGAATGGCCCAAGTGTTGCCTAACTGTGCCCATGTATGCCCACAACTGTTGCCTCTGTGTGCACCCAAGTGTGCCTGTGCGTGCTCTTCAATGCCCCAAGTGTCGCCTTAAGTGTGCCTATACGTGCCCCCAAGTGTTGATTAAGTGTGCCTACGCGTGCACCCAAGTGTAGCCCAAGTGTCGCCTAATTGTGCTCTTGAATACCCCAAATGTTGCCTAAGTGTGCTCTTGAAAGCCGCAAGTGTGCACATATACGTGCCCATGACTATGCCTATGCCTATGCGTGCCCCCCTAAATATGCCTAAGTGCATATGAAGGCAATGCACAAGGCTGTAGTACCGTACGCACAGCCGCACCAGGTGCATGCATGGTGGCAGGCTGCAGCGCACTTGGCCAAAATCAAGGCCTTACCACACGGACGCTGTCGTGAGCACGAGTGCAAGCATGGCTGCCTACGTAGCACAAGGTTGCAGGCCATCACGCGCACGACTGTGGGCAAGGCTGCACTATCGCGCTCATGGATGCAAGCATGGCTGCACATGCCGCGTGCATGATGGCAGGCTGTCTTGCACATGGCTACACTACCAAGCGTGCAAGGTTACAGGCATGGCTGCACATGCCGCGCCCCTGGCTGCCCTACAACTTGCAAGGTTGCGTACGTTGCTGCACACCGCCCTCCAGGTCGCACGCATGGCTGCATATGCCATGCCCATCGCTGCCTCGTCATACTCCTGGTTTCGGGAGTTTCCGGATGTGCCACTCATGAGGTTGCCTGCACGGCTACACCGCCGCGCGAAAGGTTTCTTTGCGTCGTCGCACATGCATCGCGCATGGCTGCACTATGGTGCACAAGTTCGCGGGCATGGCCTCCCATGCGGCAATCATGATGGCTAGCATGGCCGCACATGCCACAGGCTTTTCAGCACATGGCGCGCGTAAGGTTGTAGGCATTGCTGCACTTCTATGCCCACATCCGTAGTCCTCTGTGCACATAGCCGCATGCACATGGCTCACACATGGGTGTCGTCGTGGTCCCTATGGCCCATGCAACAGAGGGTCCTTTGCGGCCTTTGGCTGCACACGAGGCACCGACTGCTACACACTTCAAGGCCATGGCAGCACAACATAGTTTGGGTCTTTAAATCATGTTGTGCAAAACATCCCTTTGGGTTAGAAAAGCCTTACAATTGTCTATTTGGCACTCAAGGTACAATCATTTTCACTTAAACCCCGCAATTCCATTTTTTTGGGTATTTTTCGTAATGCTTCAATTATAAAATATAAAAAATATCAAGATATGTTGGAATGGCCCAATATATTTTCAGAACATTCTATCAACCCTTGAAAGGCATCCAAAATTTAGTTTCCAGAAAAATACATTAAAATGAATTTTTTATAGCTTTTTTAATTTAATATGTTTTTTAATATTAAAATATTAATAAAAAACTAAATATTTATCAGAAAACTATGATTTTTATATGAAAATTTTTCCTTAATTTCATACCAAGTTTCATTTGATTTGGAGAATTGAAGCTCAAAAAATAGTCTGGTATATTTTTTGGGGGGGTCATGTCTCCTTCTGGAAAGGGGCAAAGATCATAAGAGATACTTGAGGGAGGGGGGTGCCACTCCCCAGGTGGTTTCCTAGGGGCTGTATAGTGGGGTAGCAGACAATGAGCAGGCATGGTTGGCAAACCCAAAAGACCCATGGCATGGGAAAAAAAAGTGAAATGGCACGTCGGTTTCGATGAGTTGGCCCTTGGTGTGCTCCGAGGCCTGCCACTACGAGCAGCTGGACGTGCATGGCTGCCTACCTTGCATGCCATGACCCCACAGCTACTGTCACATGTGCCAGTCGCAGCACAGAATGCCCAACGAAGGTGCATGTCCATGCGAATGGTCAGCCCTTCTATCTCACAACGTCGCCCCCTTCTGTCGCATAGCATTGCCTGCCACCGTGGGCTACTAGGCGCACATGGCTACCTGCCATGCGCTGCCATGCCCCCACTTCTACTACCACATGTGCCCGCCGATGCAAAGCATGCCCAATAAAGGCATGGCGTGTGAAAACATATACATGGTGCGTCCGTCCCGACGGTCATCCCCTATGCCGCACACATTTGCCTACCATTGTGTGTTGCTAAGCGCGTATGGCTGCCTGCCTTGCACTGTCATGCCTCCACATCTTCAACCACATGCGTCTGTCACCGTACAGCATGCCCAAGAGTGGCATGGCATGTGCAAAACACCCGCACGGTATGTTGGTTTTAAAGATTTGGCCCTTGGTGTGTGTTGCGCCTGCCACGGCATGCTGCTTGGCCCTCATGGTTGCCTAATATATACCGCTATGCCTCAACGGCTGTTGCCTCTTATGCTCGTAGCTACAAAGAAAGCCCAACAAAGGCTTGGCGTATATGTGAAAACAAGTACATGGCTCGTCTGTCCAGATGGTCAGCCCATCTGCCACACACCACTACCTGCAACCGTGTGCTGCTGGGTGCACATGGCTCCCTACTTTCCGCTGCATGCCCCCACAGTTGCTGTCACATGTGTCCATAGCTGCATAGCATTTTCAAGAGAGGCATGGCATTTGAAAACAAGTAAATGACCAAGGCATCCTGATGTCCAGCCCCTCTGCCACACACCGCTGCCTGCTACCCTGGGCTATTGGGTGCGTAAGGGTTCCTGCCTTGTGCTTTTGTGTCCCCACAGCTACTGCCAGATGCACCCCTAGTGGCATGGTATGTGAAAATCACCATCAAGTCACGTTGGTTCCGATGACTGCCTTTGATGTGTGCTGTGGCCTACCATGGCGTGTTGCTGGGATTGCGTGGCTCCCTGCATAGCTGCTGCCACATTCGTCGGTAGCCACACAACATGCCAAAGAGTTGCATGGCATGTGAAGGATAGCAATATGGCATGATGGTCCGAATGATTAGCCCCTTGTTTTGCACCTTGGCTGGCCAATGTGTGCTGGTGGGTTTGCATGGCTACCTGCACACTGCACCTACACCCTCACCGCAGCCTACTACCACTTTTGCTAGTTTTTGTAAGCATGCCTAAGAGAGTTATGGCATGTGAAAAACGTGGAAATGACGCATTGGCCCCATTGATTAATCCCATCTAGGTAACGTGGCAGTTTGACGTGCTTTGCTTCCAGCCATGTGCAGTTGTGTCAATGCCACTTTTTGCGAGCGTGGCCATAGTCATGCATTTCCACCCCTCTTTGCTCTTTGGATTGTCATCATATGTAGGTCATGGTGCAAGGGGTGGGCTGTTGTCTACATTGACATGCCCAATCATTGGTCAAGTCAATGGGCACAATAAATATTTGGTTGGTCCCCCCTCCCCATCCCATTGTTTTTTTTTTTAACTTACATTATCATGGATTTGTTACATGCAAGGGTTTTTTTTCGGTCGGTTTTGTGGCCTATGCTATTTGGAGAAGTGCGTTTCTAAGTCGTGCCTAGGTGTGGAGGTGTTTGCATGTCTTTTTGCGGCCAGTGTTATAATACGACATTAACGTGGCTCTCTGGAGAACATAGGTTGCAAGCTTGCAGGTGGAGGTAGATCATGAGTCCCTCCCCCTCCTTACTTTAAAAAAAAAAAATTCATTCTCATGGGTATGTTGCTTGCAAGAGTTGTGTCATGCTCGGTTTTGTGGCCTTTGCTATTTGGAGGGATGCATTTCTAAGTCATGCCCAGGTGCGAAGGTGTTTGCATGCCTCCTGCCGCAAGTGTTATAATGTGACATTAACGTGGGTCTTTGGAGAACATAGGTTTGCAAGCTTGCAGGTGGAGACAGATCACGAGTCCCTCCCCCTCCCCCCCCCCCCCTTTTGTTTTTAAAAAGAAAATTGCATTCTCGTGGGTTTGTTTCTTGCAAGAGTTTTCTCATGCTCGGTTTTTTGGCCTTATGGTATTTGGAGAAATGCGTTTCTAAATCGCGCCTAGGTGCAGAGGTGTTTGGATGCCTCCTATCGGAAGTGTTATAATACGACATTAACGTGGGTCTCTGATGAACATAGGTTGCAAGCTTGCAAGTGGAAACAAATCACAGGTCCCTTCCCCCCTCCCCTTGTTCTTTTAAAAAATTTGCATTATCAAAGGTTTGTTGCTTATAAGTGCTTTCTCATACTCGATCTTGTGGCCTTTGCTATTTGGCAAATCATGCTTCTAAGTCGCGCCTAGGTGCGGAGGAGTTTGCATGTCTCCTACTCAAGTGTTATAATACAATATTAACGTGGGTCTTTGGAGAACGTAGGTTGCAAGCTTGTAGGTGGAGATAGATCTCGAGTCCCTCGACCCTTGTTGATTGTCGAGGGTAGAATCCTTTATAGATGACTTAAATACGCAGTTAACCATTGGATGGAGGACGTTTGTATATATCTTAGCCATCCATTGTAACTTCGGGTGCCTACAAATAGGTGTTACCTCATTTGGCAAAGACACTCACTAAGGACCAACCAAGAGTGTTCAACCGAGCAAGTGAGTTCTCAAGCCTTGTACTAAAGAGCTCTCTAGTGCAATACAAGTTCATTCTTCTCAAACTCACTCTTGTGTTCACTTCTTCTCTTCCCAAGTCCCTTAAAGGGGGATGGTTAGGCTGACTTAGTGCTAGTGGGAGTGCTAAGAGCCAGTGCAGTCTCTTAGAAGGGTCTAAGGCCATGACAGTTGTGGTATCAGAGTGTCGGTTGTGAGGGAGCCAAGCTTGTGAGATAAAAGTCAGGTGAGCTAAAACTGTGGAATAGAGACCAACACCTACACAAGTAAGCAAAGAAGGTGGTTAATTTGGTTGTTGATCCAATCATCCAGAGACAAACTATCTCCTTACGTGGAGTATTTAGTCAAGTGGAAGGGGTGACCAGAGAGCGAGACAAGATGGGAGACAACTGGCATGCTGAGATGGCTTGTGAATAAAAATACCACAAGGAGGTTACGACGAGGGTGTCGTAGATTTAAGTTGGGGAGAGTGTCACGACCTGCCCAACATAGGCCCACGGGCCTAGCTCACCAAGCCCTTAGACTTAGGCCATTGGGCTAAGTAAGGTCCAAGTTCTAGAGTTTTCTACAAAGGTGTAGTAATAATAGATATTTTATTGTTGATATTTGTAGAAGATATTCATAGGAGATATTTTGGGAGAGATTTCTGGAGCTCCACTAAGGAGGTGGGAGGCTTCTAGTTTCCTCCCCAACCGTTGGATGGAGGACATTTGTAAATATCTTAACCATCCATTGTAGCTTGGGGTAGGTGGTGCCTCATTTGGCATAGGCACTCACCAAGGACCAACCAAGAATGTTCAACCAAGCAAGTGAGTTCTCAAGCCTTGTAATCAAGAGTTCTCTTAGTACAATACAAGTTCATTCTTCTCAAACTCACTCTTGTGTTCACTTCTTCCCTTCCCAAGTCCCTTAAGGAGGGTGGTTAGTCTGACTTAGTGCTAATGGAAGTGCTAAGTGCTGGCGTGGTTGCTTAGAAAGGTCTAAGGCCATGACAACGTGCTCTTAAATGGCCCAAGTGTGTGCCTATGCGTGCCCCAAGTGTTGACTACATATGCCCATGTGTGCACATTGAATGGCCGCATAACACCCCAAGTGTTGACTACATGTGCACATTGAATGGCCCAAGTGTTACCTAACTGTGCCCATGCATGCCCATAACTGTTGCCTAAGTTTGCACCCAAGTGTTCCTGTGTGTGCTCTTGAATGCCCCAAGTGTCTCCTTATGTGTGCCTATACGTACCCCCAAGTGTTGAATAAGTGTGTCTACGCGTGGACCCAAGTGTAGCCCAAGTGTCACCTAATTGTGCTCTTGAATGCAGCAAATGTTGCCTAAGGGTGCTCTTGAATGCCGCAAGTGTGCACATATATGTGCCCATGACCATGCCTACGCAAGCCCCCCTAAGAGTGCCTAAGTGCATATAAAGGCAGTGCATAAGGCAGCAACACCGCACGCATGGCCACACAAGGTGCATGCATGGTGGCAGGCTGCCGCGCACTTGGCAGCAATCAAGGCCTTACCGCATGGATGCTGTCACGCGCACGGGTGCAAGCATGCTGTGCTACCTCGCACAAGGTTACAGGCCAGCGAGCGCACGACTGCGGGTAAGGCTACACTATCGCGCGCATGGATGCTGGCATGGCTGCACATGTCGCATGCATGATGGCAGGTTGTCTTGCACACGGCTGCACTACCTAGCGCACATGTGGCTGGCATGGCCTAACAAGGTATAGGCTGCTCCTTGTATGGTAACATGCAAGGCTGTACCACACAGACATGGATGCTGGCTATCATGCATGCCTGCACCACCCCCACGAGGAAGGCAGCTGGCATGGCCGCACAAGGTGTAGGCATCGCTGCGAGCGAAGTTGCACTAGCGCAATGCTGCTGTCGTCGAGGCAGGCTACCGCGCATATGGATACGGGCGTGGCTGCAATACCGCACACATGGTTGCATGCCACCTCGCGCATGGCTGCTAGTAAGGCTCCACTATCGCGAGCATGGGTATAGGCTACCACGCGCACATAGCTGGGGGAAAGGGTGCACCACCACGCGTAAGGTGGCAGGCAACAATGCACATTGCTGTGGGCAAGGGTGCACAACCGCACACAACATGGCAGGCACGACCGACATAGCTACGGGTAATGGTGCAGGCTACGCATGCTGGGCTGCTGCCCGTGCCGCACTTCAACACAATTGGCTGTGACCTCAGCTACACATGCCCTACACAAGGTTACGCGTGTGGCCGCACATGCCGCGTGAAAGGTTACAAGCATGGCGCCCATGACACGCAGATGGCTGCATAGTCACGCCCAAGGTTACATTCCTCGCCGCACATGCTGCGGCTTGGCTGCACTAACGCATGCAAGGTTGCAGTCATGGCTGCACATGTCGTGCCCCTGGCTGCCCTACCACTCACAAGGTTGCGTGTATTGCTACACACCACCCTCCAGATTGCATGCATGGCTCATGTACCATGCCCATCGCTGCCTCACCATGCGCTTGGTTCGGGAGTTATCGGACATGCCGTGCATGAGGTTGCAGGCATGGCTACACCGCGCACAAGTTCACTGGCATGGCCTCCCATACGGCAATCATGATGGCTGGCATGGTCGCACATGGCGCGTGCAAGGTTGCAGGCATTGCTGCATTTCTATGCCCACGTCTGTAGTCCATCGTCCACATAGCCGCACACACATGGGTGCTGCCGTGGTCCCCATGGCCCATGCAATAGAGGCTCCTTTACTGCCTTTAGCTGCACATGAGGCACCGACTGCTGCACACGTCAAGGCCATGCCTGCACAACATAGTTTGGGTCTTTAAATCATGTTGTGCAAAACATCCCTTTGGGTAAGAAAAGCCTTGCAATTGGCTATTTGGCACTCAAAGTACAATCATTTTCACTTAAAGCCCGCATTTCCATTTTTTTGGGTATTTTTCATAATGTTTCAATCATAAAATATTAAAAAATATCAAAATAATTTGGAATGGTCCAATATCTTTTCAGAACATTCTATCAACCTTTGGAAGACATCCAATATTTAGTTTTCAAAAAAATACATTAAAATAGATTTTTCATAGTTTTTTGAATTTAATTATGTTTTTTAATATCAAAAAATTAATAAAAAAAAATAAATATTTATCAGAAAACTATGATTTTTATATGAAAATAATCTTTGGATTTTTCCTTAATTTCATACTAAGATTCATCTGATTTGGATATTTGAAGCTCAAAAAATAGTCTAATATATTTTTTGGTAGGGGTCATGTCTCATTCTAGAAAGGGGCAAAGAGCATAAGAGCTACCTTGAGGGAGAGGGGTGCCACTCTCCCCGGGTGGTTTCCAAGGGGCCGCACAGCGGGGTAGTAGACAATAAGCGGGCATGGTATGCAGACCCAAAAGACCCATGGCATGGGAAAAAAGTGAAATGGCACGTCGGTTTCGATGAGTCGGCCCTTGGTGTGTGCCGAGGCCTGCCATTGCCTGCGACTGGACACACATGGCTGCCTACCTTGCGTGCAATGACCCCACAGCTGTTGTCACGTGTGCCAGTCATGGCACAACAAGCCTAACAAAGGTGCAAGTCCTTGCAAATGGTAAGCCCTTCTGTCGCACAATGCCGCCCCCTTCTGCCGCACAGCGTTGCTTGTCACCATGGGCTGCTGGGCACACAAGGCTGCCTGCCATACGCTGCCACGCCCCCACTTCTGCTGCCACGTGTTCCTATCAACTCACAGCATGCCCAACGAAGGCATGGAGTGTGAAAACATTTATATGGCGCGTCCGTCCCGACGGTCATCCCCTCTGCCACATACAGTTGCTTGCCATTATGTGATGCTGGGTGCACATGGCTGCCTGCCTTACGCTGTCGTGCCTCCACATCTTCCACCACATGCGTCTGTCGTTGTACAGCATGCCCAAGAGTGGCATGGCATGTGCAAAACACTTGCACAGTATGTTGGTTTCGAAGATTTGGCCCTTGGTGTGCGTTGCGCTTGCCACGACGTGCTGCTTGGCCCTCATGGTTGCCTACTATATACCACTATGCCTCGATAGTGTTTGCCTCCTATGCTCGTAGCTACAAAGAAAGCCCAAAAAAGGCTTGGCATGTATGTGAAAACAAGTACATGGCTCGTCTGTCCAGATGGTCAGCCCATCTACTGCACACCACTGCCTGCAATTGTGTGCTGCTAGGTGCGCATGGCTCCCTACCTTCCGCTGCCATGCCCCCACAGTTGCTATCACATGTGTCCGTAGCTGAAAATAATTTTCAAGAGAGGCATGGCATTTGAAAACAAGTAAATGGCCAATGCATCCTGATGTTGAGCCCCTCTGCCGCACACCGTTGCCTGCCACTCGGGGCTATTGGGTGTGCAAGGGTTCCTGCCTTGTGCTGCTGTGCCCCCATAACTGCTGCCAAATGCACCCGTAGCCGCATGGCATGCCCAAGATAGGCCTGGCAAGTGAAAATCACCATCAAGGCACGTTGGTTCCAATACCTGCCTTTGATGTGCGTTGTGGCCTGCCATGTCGTGCTGTTGGGCGCGCATGGCTCTCTCTGCATAGTTGCTGCCACATACACCGGTAGCCACATAGCATGCCCAAGAGTTGCATGGTATGTGAAGGACAGCAACATGGCATGATGGTCCGGATGATTAGCCCCTTGTTTTGCACCTTGGCTGGCCAATGCATGTTGGTGGGTTTGCATGGCTACCGGTACGCTGCACCTACACCCTCATCGCAGCCTACTGCCACTTTTGCT
>NC_056569.1:13729496-13750387 GCF_013358625.1 Macadamia integrifolia
ATTGCACCACCGACTGACCTTGATCTTCTATGAAGGGTTCAAGTGAGAGCGTACCTGTCGGGACCTGATAGATGGTGAACTATACCTGAGCGGGGCAAAGCAAGAGGAAACTCCGATGGGGGCCCGCAGCGATGCGAACGTGTAAATTGTTTATCTAACTTGGGAATAGGGGCGAAAGACTAATCGAACCATCTAGTAGTTGGTTCCCTCCGAAGTTTCCCTCAGGATAGCTAGAGCCCGCGGGTGAGTTCTATCGGGTAAAGCCAATGATTAGAGGCATCAGGGGTGCAACGTCCTTAACCTATTCTCAAACTTTAAATAGGCAGGACAGCATGACTACTTCGTTGAGCCACACCATGGAATCAAGAGCTTCAAGTGGGCCATTTTTGGTAAGCAGAATTGGTGATGCGGGATGAACCGAAAGTCAGGTTACGGTGTCGAATTGCACGCTAACCTAGAACCCACAAAGGGTGTTGGTCGATTAAGACAATAGGATGGTGGTCATGGAAGTCGAAATCCGCTAAGGAGTGTGTAACAACTCACCTACCGAATCAACTAGCCTCGAAAATGGATGGCGCTAAAGCGCGCAATCTATACCCGGCCATTAGGGCAATTGCCAGGCCCTGATGAGTAGGAGGCATGGTAGTCATCGTAAAACCTGGGGCATGAGCCCGGGCGGAGCAGTTGTCTGTGCAGATCTTGGTGGTAGTAGCAAATATTCAAATGAGAACTTTAAAGGCCGAAGAGGTGGAAGGTTCCATATGAACGGCACTTGCACATGGGTTAGTTGATCCAAAGGGACAGGGGAAGCCCGTCAGAGAGCGTGTATACACACATGCTCCGAAAGGGAATCGGGTTAAAATTCCTGAACCGGGACGTGGTGGTTGACGGCAATGTTAGGAAGTCCAGAGACGTCGGCGGGGGCCTCGGGAAGAGTTATCTTTTCTATTTAACAGTCTGCCCACCCTGGAAATGGCTCAGCTGGAGGTAGGGTCCAGCGGCTGGAAGAGCACCACACGTCTCGTGGTGTCTAGTGCACCCCCAGTGGCCCTGGAAAATCCAGAGGACCAAGTGCCGACCACGCCTGGTCGTACTCATTACCGATTCAGGTCTCCAAGTTGAATAGCTTCTGGTCGATGGAACAATGTAGGCAAGGGCAGTCGGCAAAATGGAACCACAACCTCGGGAAAAGGATTGGCTCTGAGGGTTGGGTATGGGAGTCCCAGTCTAGAACCCATCGATTGTCAGCGGACTGCTCAAGCTACTTTCGTGGAAAGAGCGGAACACCACGTGTCAATCAGGGGATGGACTGGGAACGACCCCCTTGGGGGCCTTCCCCGGGCGTCGAATAGTCGACTCAGAACTTATACGGACAAGGGGAATCCGACTATTTAATTAAAACAAAGCATTGCGGTTGTCACACCCCGTTCACATAGAACCGGGCTAGTGACCGGGTTAACACCGGTTAACCCAAACTTTCCAGGATCATCTGATACAGTATCCAACCACAGCATACACACAACTAAGAAAGTGTTCATCAGTTTAGCGGAAGACTTAATTTACCTGTAAATATTCCCATTATACTTGATACCCAAATTGTAATACATAGTTTAGTACATGTGGGCCCGCAGGCATGATATTTACACAAAAAGAATACAATTTACATATCAAGTACACAAAAGGGATCATCAAAAATCAAAGAGTACAGCCCAGCTCGGTATCAAAGGGATCATCAAAATCAAAGAGTACAACTCAGCTCGGTATCAAAGGGATCATCAAAATCAAAGAGTACAGCTCAACTCGGTATCAAAGAGATCATCAAAATCACAGAGTACAGCTCAGCTCGGTATCAAAGGGATCATCAAAATCAGAGTCAAGCTCAGCTCGGTATCAAAACTGCGATCCCACAGCACAGCCCTTGCACGGGCAATCTGTGTCATGCTTTAATTCCTCGGGGACCCACCAATCCTCTTCAAGGAATTCAACTGTGGGGCCTGACCCTTGCTCTTCAGGTTGATGACCTGCAAAATCCTCTAAAAGGGGTGTACATGTGGGATGAGCTCACTAGCTCAGTAAGTGAAAAGAAGGACCACACAGCGGTCCACACAAAAAAACACAACCATATGCACAATATGCTATGCAATTCATTTTTAATCACTTCCACTTAAACAACATTACTAAGTCTTTGGTTTAGTGCTACTACAACCACAGTGCGCGTATACCCCAGGTACGAGCCGCGAACTCCATCCCACGATATGCCCATAGGGCTGTCGAAGAAGGCCCACCGTGAGTACTCGGAAAAGTAAAACATGCCGACCACCAGCTCTCAACATAAAAGTAAATGACAGAAAATAAAGGTGCTGACTACAGCAATTTAAAAGCAGTACGATTCGCCTTCTTGAATATACCACCGGGGTTGCCGACTGTCCTAATGACCAGCCAGGGATATGTCTAACCGCCACAGTGACCCCACAACCGCGACCACTGCTTCCCCCCAAATGGTAACCCAACACCTCAACCCCTGTTGGGAAGGGTCGTAGCACGGGAAGATGATAATCCTACACCGCATGCTCCTATATGACATAGTACGATTGCATAGTACCTCCGCGTCCCATTCCACGAGCCACCAATGCACTCGTTTCTAAGCCAACTACGGTATCTAGTCTATTAATGCATTATGCACAATGATGTCAACATTCATCACATAAGCACATCACCATTTGACATTGAGAAAATAAACACAACACGCATGGCATAAAAATATGAGGATGACTAAGCTACATAGCATTTGTATGATGACATGGCTAGTCTAGATACAATTAAATGAATGCCAAACAAGCCTTGAAACAAGGTCAAACATCCTCTCCCCACTTACCTGTAGTGTACAAAGATTCACGTTTGGTACTGGTGAGATCCGGTGCGAGAAGCGTAAGTTTTGGTCAACCTATCATAAGTGACTGGGGTTAGTATTTCACCACTTTGGGGTCAAAACTAACAAGATTTGATGACAAAATCATGTTTAGAATCCTAAAAGAAGGTCGTACGTCCGTTTTGGGTCCATTCGGACGTAAAAATCACGTTGGGAGCCTCTCGGGTGGGTCGGACAGCCCACCTGTCATGACCCACTAATCATGACCGGCAGGTAGGTCAACCCATCGGTCCTGACCCACCGGTCATGACCGACGGCAAACCTGCCCATCGGTCAGCCCACCGGTAGGGCCCATCGACGGGCAGGTTGGCCCATCAATCGGCCCACCGGTTGGGCCCTCCGGTTGGCCCCGAGGGCCTGCCCTCTCAAGCGGGTGCCCTCAGGTGGGCCATTTGGCCCATCGGTCTTGGCCCACCAGTCCTCGCAGAAAAACACCATTTTTCCCTAAAACCTTCCCCAACCTTTGGGGAATCAAATGGGGCTTTTCCAAACCCATTCTCCACATATTCAAAGTCTCATAAAATGGTCCTAACCTAGATCTAGGTTAGATTTAAGGACTGGAATCCATCTTACCTTCTCTGCTCAAGAACTCGTTCAAAAACCCCAAAATCACTTCAAATCACCAATGCTCATATCCTTCAAACTCAATACATAAACCATCTATTAAACCTTAGATTCATCATCTCAAGGAGGATTTACAAAACCTCAAGAAACACTACCCAAATCAAGGGTTTTACTTGGGTATGGTGAAAGTTTAAGGAACCTAGCCTTTGCTCACCTCTAAATGTAGATCTCGTGTTGGAGATCACTCTTCCGACGTCGGAATGGGAAGATCAAACCTTGGCACCGCTGAAAACCATTTCTTCTTCCTCTTCCTTCCCCTTTCTTCTTCGTTCTCTTTTCTCTCTTCGTTTCTCACTCCTCTTAAATCTTCCCACCAACCATTCAGTGTAATAAATGAGATATTGAAAAAAACACAAATCCTGCTATTTATACTTTCTTAAAATCATTAGTGACACATGGGTGGGTCACTCAGGTGGGCGGATGCGCCCACCTGTGACCGCTCACCTAAGGGCTGAAAATTGGCCACCAAGTGGGATTTTGATGGAATTTGACTCTCGGTACGAATCTCGCTCTCGGCATAAGATATAATATACGTATGTGCTTTAAGATACGGCTACATACCTGCTTTATCCATACATGGCCTTATGATATGTGAATGTACACGGCTTGGGTACACCCATCTCCTCTGGCACTGACTAGGACTTGTCTGGCCAGCCGGTGTTCAAAGTCACCCTTGCCATCATAGTCCATAAGGAACCCGCCTTAACCCTCTCCGGTTCGGGTCCTGTATGGTTAAACCGGGTCAACCGTGTAATCAGACCGGGTTTAAGAAGTAGGGTATTACATTTACCCCCCCCCCCTTTCTGAAAATTTCGTCCTCAAAATTGGCATACCTGGTTGTTCAAAAAGATGAGGGTACTTGGCTTGGATTTCATCCTCTTTCTCCCAAGATGCTTCTTCAAGTGAATGATTTGCCCATCGCACCTTTACGTAGGAAATGGAGCGGTTGCGAAGGGTTTTCACCTTTCGGTCCAAAATTTCAGCTGGCTGCTCTGTATAGGTCATATCAGCTTCTAGATATTCTGGTTCCACGGGTAATACATGAGATGGATCATGAACGTATCGCTTCAGCATGGATACATGAAATACGTTATGAACATCCCCGAGTGAAGATGGCAGAGCAAGCATGTAGGCTACTGAGCCAACCCAGGCTAATATCTCAAATGGGCCAATGTATCTTGGGCTCAACTTCCCCCTTCTGTGAAATCTTTGCAACCCCTTAGTAGGAGAGATCTTGAGAAACACCTTTTCTCCTGGATGAAATTCAATGTCTTTTCTGCGGTTGTCTGCATAGCTCTTTTGATAAGACTGAGCTGCTTTAATCCGTTCTTGAATAACATTGACCTTGTCACAAGTCATCTGTATCATTTCAGGTCCTAACATTCGGCGTTCGCCTACCTCATCCCAATACAAAGGAGTTATACACCTCCTACCATATAATGTCTCATACGGAACCATCCCAATTGTAGCTTGGTAACTGTTGTTATAGGCAAACTCCATAAGGGGTATATATTCTTCCCAACTACCACACATTTCCATTGCACATGCCTTGAGCTCTAATATTTGTATGGTTTGCTCCGACTGACCATCAGTCTGTGGGTGAAAAGCAGTACTCAAATTCAATTATGATCCTAAGGCATGCTGGAAGCTTTTCCAAAATCTGGAAGTGAATCTTGGGTCTCTGTCTGATATAATGCTCACTAGCACTCCATGCAAGTGCACTATGTTATCCATATAAAGTTGTGCTAATTTGGCCATAGAGAACTTGGTCTTGATGGGAATGAAATGAGTAGTCTTAGTAAGCCGATCAACGATCACCCATATCGCATCCATCCCCTTAGGTGTACATAGTAGTCCAGTGACGAAGTCCATTGTAATCCTATCCCACTTCCAGTCTGGTACTGGGAGTGGCTGAAGAGTACCATAAGGTCGATGCCTCTTAGCTTTTACTTTCTGGCATGTAAGACAAGTTGCTACATATAGAGCTATTGTGACTTTCATGCTTGGCCACCAGTAATTTTGTTTGAGGTCTTTATATATCTTTGTACTTCCTGGGTGGAGTGAGTACTCGGAGCTATGTGCTTCTCGCACTATCTTGTCTTGTATATCCAAATCATCGGGTACACACAATCTGCCTCGAAACATCAATGCCCCATCACTGGCTAAAACAAAATCTGGGTCGTTCATTGTTTGATCTTGAACGATAACTTTGATCCGCTGTAATTCAGGATCCAAAGGTTGTTTCATTATTACCTCTTTCCTAATAGTCGGATGCACCTGTAGAGCCACCATGGATACAGTCAACCATTTAAGGTTTTCTGGTTGACGTTCAAACTCTAAGGTTGCTCCTTCATATAAGAGAGCTTCATCCATTAGCGTCGCCTCTTATACAAGTGGTGGGCTGACTGCTAAGTATGAGAGTGACACAGTCTGTGCCTTCCGACTCAACGCATCTGCCACTACATTAGCCCTGCCAGGATGATATTGAATGTCACAGTCATAATCCTTCATGAGCTCAAGCCATCTCCTCTGCCTCATGTTCAAATCCTTCTGGGTGAAAAAGTACTTAAGGCTTTTGTGATCACTGTATATCTCGCACTTCTCCCCATACAAGCAATGTCGCCAAATCTTAAGGGCAAAAATGACTGCGGCTAGTTCCAAGTCATGAGTGGGGTAGTTCTTCTCATACTCCTTTAGTTGTCGGGAAGCATATGCTATCAGCTTTCCGAGTTGCATAAGAACACAACCCAACCCAACTTTGGAAGCATCAGTGTAGACTGTCATTCCACCTGTGCCTTCAGGGATGGTCAACACAGGGGCCGACACCAACCTCTTTTCAACTCCTGAAAACTCGTCTTGCATTCCTCTACCCAGTCAGACTTCATACCCTTTTTTTTCAACTTAGTCATTGGTGCTGAGATCCGAGCAAAAATCTCAATGAAGCGCCGATAATATCTAGCCAAACCCAAGAAGCTTCTAATTTCAGTGACATTTTTAGGGCTTTCCGACTCTACTACTGCTTTCACCTTATCAGGATCCACCTCGACTCCGGCCTTAGACACTACGTGCCCAGGAATCCAACTTGCTTAAGCCAAAATTTACATTTTCTGTATTTGGCAAACAATTGTTGTTCTCTCAACCTTTGTAACACCATTCTCAAATGTTGAGTCTGCTCCTCTTCTGTCTTGGAGTAGATCAAGATGTCATCAATAAAAATAATTACCCATTTATCGAGGACATCGTGAAATACTCGATTTATTAAATCCATGAATGCTGCCGGTGCATTGGTTAACCCAAAAGATAACACTAGGAACTCATAGTGACCATACCGAGTCCTGAATGTTGTCTTAGGTATGTCGCCGCTCTTTATCTTGAGATGATAATAGCCTGATCGAAGGTCTATCTTTGAAAATACCTTGGCACCCTGCAGTTGGTCAAATAAATCATCAATGTGTGGCAATGGGTACCGGTTCTTAATGGTTAGCTTATTCAATTCCCGGTAATCAATGCACATACGCAAGCTGCCATCCTTCTTCTTGACAAACAATACTGGGGCACCCCAAGGTAAAACACTTGGGTGAATAAAACCCTTCTCCAACAATTCTTGCAACTGCATCTGCAACTCCTTCAGTTCGGCTGGTGCCATCCGGTATGGGGCTTTAGACACTGGAGCTGCTCCAGGAACCAAGTCTATGGCAAACTCCAACTCTCTATCAGGCAGTAAATGCATCAAATCATCTGGAAATATGTCAAGAAACTCTTTAACCACCTTTACCTCTTCTAGAGGTGTAATCCTTGCATCAACATCAAGTACCGATGCTAAGTAGCCTTGACATCCACTCTCCAACAACTTTACCGCTTGAAGGGCGGAGACGAGGACCTTTCTAGCCCGTTTCACTTTATCTGCTCGGTATACCCATTCTTTTCCTTCATCATCTATCACCCTAATTAATTTTTCAGCACACATCACAATCGCTCGATGGGCCGAAAACCAATCCATGCCTAGTATAACATCAAAATTTTGTATATTGAACTTAATGAGTTGTGCATCCAATTTCTTCCCACTAATTTCCACTGGGCACGGCCCATACACCTCCTTCAATTGTGTAACTTTACCAGTACGCATACTAACAATCATCCCATGATCTAGGGTCTTGGGTGGCATACCAAGTTTCTCAACAAATCTCTTAGATACGAATGAATGTGTAGCTCCTGAATCGAATAAAACATAGGCTGGTATGCTGGATATAGATAGGACACCTAGTATACCAATGCATATAATTTCAGCAGGTCATGAATATTTAACATAAGGAAATTCTTAAATTTAAAATGTACCTGCTACCACTTCTGTTCTGGCCTCAGCTTCCTCAACTGATAGGGCATACATCCTTCCCTGCGGTTGATTCCCCCGAGTTAAGGGAGGTCGGTACGCAGAGGGCTGACTGGAGGGCAAGGCTGGTCTGACCCGACAGTCTTTAGCATAGTGCCCATAGGAATGGCAGTTAAAGCAATGGATCTGAGATGCCAAAACTGGGGCGGGGCCCCTCTGCACTTGACCCGTTGAAGATGAAGGTCGGGGTGGCCTTGGAACTATAGGTACCGCACTAGTGTTTGGGCGGAAAGATGTAGAGCCTAAACCACTAGCTGGTCGAGGAGGGTAGCTAGATGGCCTATAGGGCTGCCTTTATGTAGGCCTAGAACTGTATGACCCACGGTATGCCTTGGAGGAGTTGCCCATATCCGGAAATGGATTTGTTCTCTTCCATAGTCCAGGTGTGAGGGATTGTTCTCTCTTCTGCTTATCTTCCATAGTCTTGGCCTTCTGCACAATCTGGCCATAGTCTGTCAAGTCTAAGACCTCAAGTACAGACCCAATGGATGCCTTTAGGCCCTTCAGAAATCTTATAGTCTTTTCTTCAACTGTCCGCATATGCCTAGGGGAAAAATGGAACAAGCTCTCAAACTGCTACTGATACTCAAGGATAGTCTTACTTCCTTGAGTTAAGGCCATAAATTCCATCTCCTTACGGCCCCTGAAGCTACGTGGGTAATGATTGTCCAAGAACAACTCCTTTAACTGCTCCCAAGTGGGTTCCGGATGTGCGGCCAACAAAATGGGCTTGGAGGCTTGCCACCAAGAGTTGGCCTCCTTCTTGAATTGCAACCCCGCACAAATAAGTTTCTGTGCTTCAGTGCACTCAATCACCTCAAATATTTTCTCTAGCTCTTGGATCCATTGGTTCGGCTCCAAAGGATCACTCCCCACCTTAGAGAATACAGGTGGCAAGTTCCTCTTGAACGACTCCACTACCCTCGACGTATTATTCGCTGGCGGGTAATTGGGAGCATAAGCTAGATAGTAAGGGTATGGAGGGGGCACCACATGCGGAGGAACACTGAATGGCGGAATTGGAGGTGTACCTCCCACTTGTGGCCCCGTACCAGACCCTACAGGAGGGTCCTGTGGAGTAAGTATCCGGGGAGGCTGACCTGTTTGAGAAAGGTCCAATTGTTGATGTATAGCAGCCATAAATGCTTGCTATTGCCGAAGCATTTGTTGGTGGAAAGCCTGTTGTGACTGCTGGATTATGGTAGCAACATCCCCCGGAGTAATAACCGGTGGAGGGTCCGGAAGTGCAGTCATAGGTGGGTCCCCTTGTGCCCCACCCTGACCAAAGGTCTCTGGAGGTTGTGGAAGTGAGGTTTGCCCCACAGAGCGGGACCTTCTGGGATTCGGTGGTCGACCGACCGGACGAGGACCACGTGAGGTACCTCGTGCATTGCTACCGGATCTAGTACATACCATCGTATCCCTGTACCTGAAACATATCATACACCACATTGGTTAAACACCTTAGAATTGACATCAGCACATAATTATATGCCAACACACAGGGTATTATAGTGTGTGACCGCTTGCAACTAGCCATAACTTAATCCCGAAAATACAGGGCTAGTGCTTCAAGAAATGGACAATGGTCCCACTCGACCATATGGTGCTATCCACACACCCTTTTTTTTCAGGTATGTTATTATAAGAATATTAATAATTATTATTATTATAATAATACCCCCATTTTTTTTCAAGTATTCTCTCAACCGACGGGCTGCCACCGGCGGGCAGGTTGGGCCGTCAGTCCGCCCACCGGTCCAAATCTGTAATCGACGAGCTGACATTGTTGGGCAGGTTGGGCCGTCGGTGGGCCCGCCGGTCTACCCAAGTGAAAATTAAGAATTGGGCTTTTAAGCCCTTGTTCCTCATTTGTTCTCCCATTTCTTCCTCACTCTCTCTCTCTCTCTCAGGAAATTTTTGAGAGCTCCTTGACGCTTCCACTCGCGATCTCACTCAACGATCCGACGGTTTTGGGAAGATTCAACTCCTCTACCTACAAGTAAGTTTCTTCCTCATTTTCTTCTCAGAACGTGTACTTTGGGGGTAGAACTCATGTGTAGTCTTCAATCTCGATTCTTTTCCGTGTTTCTTTCCATAGAACAGTGATTTCATGTAAATGTGATGTTTTCTTCATGATTTATTTCTAGTTTTAGGATTTACTTCTCAAAACTTTTTTTTTTTTTAGAGAAACCCCAATCGTGCCCTAGTTTTCTCAAATTTGGGGATTTCTGCAATCTCTGCTCTTTTCTTCCCAACTAACAACTCAAATGCAATGCCTTATGTTTGATTTGTACTTGACATGTTGTAGAGATCATGGAAGGTCAGGTAGGCTTGAAATCCCTTCCCTTCCCATGAAAATCCATCCCTTTGTGTTGGGTTTCTTTGATTCTCTTTCACCTCAATATCATAATAGTAGATGTTTTTGCATATTCTAAATTGTAGAATGATGGCATTTCATCCATGAACATGTAAGCTTCATGCTTCACTCTATTGTGAGTCTTTTCATTTTTTCCTTAGATTGAACTTGCACAATGAGAATTGGGATTTTTCTATCATTCTTTACTTGCCATGCTATATATTCCCTTTCTGTCACATTGCTATTTTGCCATAATCTCTGTCTTGTCACTGGCCAGGCATTTCATTCATAGGCTTTTTATCATTCCTCACTTGTCACATTTTGTCACACTCTATTTTTCTATGATTTCTGTTTTGTCACTTACCATGCATTTCATCCATAGACTCTCTATCATTCCTCGCTTGTCACATTTTCTGTTTTGCGAGAATTGGGTTTTTGGGGCTTCCTCTTACTGCTCAGCCATCTATTTATTCCCTTTGTTATTCCTTTTTCCTTACTCACCATTCTTTCCTCTTTTCTTGCCAGGATGTCTTCTCGCAAGGGCAAGGAACCCGCATCCTCTTCCACTCGGCGTAAGACCACCGCTTCCAAATGGAAGAGTGCGGGGACTAGTTCTCCAGCCCCTCGCACAGGGCGACCCGGACCTGCCCCTATTGATCCTTCCGACTATGACGAGGAACTCTTCCGCTGTTCAGAGGTAGCAACCAACTGGCAGGCCTTCCTGAAGAGGTCTGTAATGATGGAGAAGATTGTGGTAGTTGACGACTTCCACAAGGTTCAACTTCAGGAGAGGTTCACCACACTGGGTTGGCAGTCTATCCTCCACATAGATCATCCGTGCTACGAGCAGCTGGTTCGTAGATTCTACTGTAACCTGGAGGTTTCCTACCAGTACAGAGAGTATGCGATAACTAGTATGGTGAAGGGGGTGGACATTTAGCTGACCGTGGACACCCTGGCCAGTATTTTGGGTATTTCTTCAGTTGGGCACCGCTTCTACAGTCCTCCCAGGAGTAAGCCCATGGGCCCATTCTTGAGTTCAAAGACACCGGACCACATCTATGAGACCATCTGTGGCAGCAGGGAGTGTCTGGATTCTGAGACATCTTTCCCAAAGGTTCGTGTGTTTGCCCATTTGGTCCAGTTCAACTTGCTCCCCAGAGGAGGTCACCGAAACCAGGTGGGCTTCATGGCGGCCTTCTTAGCCTTCTGCATTTATAAGGCTTTAGAGGGGGGTGACGAGCACTTGTGCTTGCCTTAAGTCATCCTCAAGACCATGGAGCACCATACTTCTCACCCCGAGGATGGAGGATTTTCATATGGTAGGATCCTCACCAGGATCTTCGAGTTCTTTGGGGTGGACCTGAGTGGTGAGGAGGGGAAGATGCCAGCAGATAAGTTTGACAGGGGAAATCTATTGAGGGTGGGTCTCCACACTCTCATGGATGTACCTCAGAGAGCAAGAGCTCAGAGAGGTAGGGATAGGAGGGCTGCCCCTAGGGAGGATGTTCCCATGGAGGAGGAGTCTAGTGAGGAGGATGAGGACTATGTTCCTCAGGGTGGGGAGGATGATTTTGTGGACGAAGACATCCTTGAGGAGGTGCCTCATGAGTCGAGAGGTGCTGATCCTGGCTTCACTAGAGCTGCAGGCCCACAGCATAGAGCCCCACCACCTGAGAGTGGTGCATATGATTTTGAGGGCATGATGTCTACTATGAGGGCTTTGAAGGAATGGCAAGATCAGCTGCTAAGGAGACTGGATGAGAGCGCTTCTAGGTAGGAAAACATCCTGGAGAGGCAGGCTACTTTGGAGAATTCCTTTCTCAGACTGGGCCAGGACTTGGATACAACGGCCAATGCCATTTTAACAGATTTTGGCCGACTTCGGAGGGATGTATAGCTGGTGAACTCGAGGTTTGACTACTACGACCGTCGACTCAATGTTAACTCTAGACCTCAGGTGAACGGAGTAGTAGTATTGGACGATAACGATGATCAATGAGGACTTAGCTCGTCCACACCAGCTTCTCACCTGTTTCATGTTATTGATCTTATTGTATTTTTCTTTCTTTTCTCATTCTTTGTACTTTCTCTATAACTGGACTCATTTGTGGGGTGATGTGTTTTGATGGTGGTTTGTGGTGAATTTGTATGTTTGATAACTTGTGTAGTTCAGTTGTGGTGTCTTTTGTTAATTATGACCATTGATATTTATATATATGTTGTTTATCAGGTGTTTGTGTGGAAAATTTTTGGAAATCTCGTTTTGCGCCGTTATGCTGCCGAAATTTTGTTAAACTCGTACTCGATTGGTTATGACATCAATTAATTAATCTTTTATTTTCTGTCATGCATGCCATGAATGCAATAACTAAATGCAACCATTTTTATTACTTTCTTTCTTTGGCTTTTATCTCTTTAAAGTTTTTTTTTTTACATTAACCCAATCCCATTTCCTATTATAGATTCTATGGGGTCTAATGGTATGCTGTGAGTGGAATAGAGCATCACGCTCTAATACCACCGTTGTCACACCCCGTTCACACAGAACCGGGCTAGTGACCGGGTTAACACCGGTTAACCCAAACCTGCCAGGATCATCTGATACAGTATCCAACCACAGCATACACACAACTAAGAAAGTGTTCATCAGTTCAGCGGAAGACTTAATTTACCTATAAATATTCCCATTATACTTGATACCCAAATTGTAATACATAGTTTAGTACATGTGGGCCCGCAGGCATGATATTTACACAAAATGAATACAATTTACATATCAAGTACACAAAAGGGATCATCAAAAATCAAAGAGTACAACTCAGCTCGGTATGAAAGGGATCATCAAAATCAAAGAGTACAGGTCAGCTCGGTATCAAAAGGATCATCAAAATCAAAGAGTACAGCTCAGCTCAGTATCAAAGAGATCATCAAAATCAAAGAGTACAGCTCAGCTCGGTATCAAAGGGATCATCAAAATCACAGAGTACAGCTCAGCTCGGTATCAAAGGGATAATCAAAATTAGAGTCAAGCTCAGCTCGGTATCAAAACTACAGTCTCGCAGCACAGCCCTCGCATGGGCAATCCGTGTCGTGCTCTAATTCCTCGGGGACCCACCAATCCTCTTCAAGGAATTCAACTGTGGGGCCCGACCCTTGCTCTTTAGGTTGATGACCTGTAAAATCCTCTAAAATGGGTGCACACGTGGGATGAGCTCACTAGCTCAGTAAGTGAAAAGAAGGACCTCACAGCGGTCCACACAACAAAACACAACCATATGCACTATATGCTATGCAATTCATTTTTAATCACTTCCACCTAAACAACAATACTAAGTCTTTGGTTTAGTCCTACTACAACCATAGTGCGCGTATACCCTGGGTACGAGCCGCGAACTCCATCCCGCGATACGCCCATAGGGCTGTCGAAGAAGGCCCACCGTGAGTACTCGAAAAAGTAAAACATGCCGACTACCGGCTCTCAACATAAAAGTAAATGACAGAAAATAAAGGTGTTGAATCCAACAATTTAAAAGCAGTACGATTAGCCCTCTTGAATATACCACCGGGGTTGCCGACTGTCCTAATGACCAGCCGGGCGTATGTCTAACCGCCACAGTGACCTGACAACCGCGACCATTGCTATGCACTCGTTTCCAAGCCGACTATGGCATCTAGTCTATTAATGCGTTATGCACAATGATGTCAATATTCATCACATAAGCACATCACCATTTGACATTGAGAAAATAAACACAACACGCATGGCATAAAAATATGAGGATGACTAAGCTACATAGCATTTGCATGATGACATGGCTAGTCTAGATACAATTAAATGAATGCGAAACAAGCCTTGAAACAAGGTCAAACGTCCTCTCCCCACTTACCTGTAGTGTACAAAGATTCACGCTTGGTACGGGTGAGATCTAGTGTGAGAAGCGTAAGTTTTGGTGAACCTATCATAAGTGACTGGGGTTAGTATTTCACCACTTTGGGGTCAAAACTAACAAGATTTGATGACAAAATCATGTTTAGAATCCTAAAAGAAGGTGGAACATCCGTTTTGGGTCCATTCGGATGTAAAAATCACGTTAGGAGACTCTCGGGTGGGTCGGACAGCCCACCTGTCATAACCCACCAATCATGACCGGCGGGTAGGTCGACCCACCGGTCATGACCGACGGGCAGGTTGGCCCGCCGATCGGCCCGTCAGTAGGGCCCACCGATTGGCCCCAAGAGCCCTGTCATGACCGACGGGCAGGTTGGCCCGTCGATCGGCCCACCGATTGGGCCCATCGGTTGGCCCCGAGGGCCTACCCTCTTAGGCGGGTGCCCTCAGGTGGACCATTTGGCCCACCGGTCTTGGTGGAAAAATTCCATTTTTCCCCAAAACCTTCCCCAACCTTTGGGGAATCAAATGGGCTTTTCCAAACCCATTCTCCACACATTCAAAGTCTCATAAGATGGTTCTAACCTAGATCTAGGTTAGATTTAGGGACTGGAAGCCATCTTACCTTCTTTGCTCAAGAACTCGTTCAAAAACCCCAAAATCACTTCAAATCACCAATGCTCCTCCAACCGTGGAAACACTTCTTCAAATCCTTCAAAATCAATACATAAACCATCTATTAAACCTTAGATTCATCATCTCAAGGGGGATTTACAAAACCTCAAGAAACACTACCCAAATCAAGGGTTTTACTTGGGTATGGTGAAAGTTTAAGGAACCTAGCCTTTGCTCACCTCTAAACATAGATCTCGTGTTTGAGATCGCTCTTCCGGCGTCGGAATGGGAAGATCAAACCTTGGCATCGCTGAAAACCATTTCTTCTTCCTCTTCCTTCCAATTTCTTCTTCGTTCTCTTTTCTCTCTTCGTTTCTCACTCCTCTTAAATCTTCCCACCAACCATTCAGTGTAATAAATGAGATATTGAAAAAAACACAAATCCTGCTCTTTATACTTTCTTAAAATCATTAGTGACGCATGGGTGGGTCACTCAGGTGGGCGGATGTGCCCACCCATGACCGCCCACCTGAGGGCCGAAAATTGGCCACCAAATGGGATTTTGATAGAATTTGACTCTCGGCACGAATCTCGCTCTCGGCATAAGATATAATATACGTATGCGCTTTAAGATACGGCTACATACCTGCTTTATCCGTACATGGCCTTATGATATGTGCATGTACATGGCTTTGGTACACTTGTCTCCTCTAGCACTAACTCAGACTTGTCTGGCCAGCCAGTGTTCAAAGTCACCCTTGCCATCATGGTCCATAAGGAACCCGCCTTAACCCTCTCCGGTTCGGGTCCTACATGGTTAAATCGGGTCAACCGTGTAACCAGACCGAGTCTAAGAAGTAGAGTATTACAACGATGGTCCCTGCAAATGCTCACGCAATGTGATTTCTGCCCAGTGCTCTGAATTCAAAGTGAAGAAATTCAACCAAGCGCGGGTAAATGGTGGGAGTAACTATGACTCTCTTAAGGTAGCCAAATGCCTCATCATCTAATTAGTGACGCGCATGAATGGATTAACGAGATTCCCACTATCCCTATCTACTATCCAGTGAAACCATAGCCAAGGGAACGGGCTTGCAAGAATCAGTGGGGAAAGAAAACCCTGTTGAGCTTGACTCTAGTTCGACTTTGTGAAATGACTTGAGTGGTGTAGGATAAGTGGGAGCTAGAAACGGTGCAAGTGAAATACCACTACTTTTAGCATTATTTTACTTACTTCGTGAGTTGGAGGCGGGGCTCTGCCCCTCCTTTTGGACCCAAGGCCCTCCTCAATAGGGTGATCCAGGCGGAGGACATTGTCAGGTGGGAAGTTTGGCTGGGGCGGCACATCTGTTAAAAGATAACACAGGTGTCCTAAGATGAGCTCAACGAGAATAGAAATCTCGTGTGGAATAAAAGGGTAAAAATTCATTTGATTCTGATTTCCAGTACAAATACGAACCATGAAAGCGTGGCCTATCGATCCTTTAGACCTTTGGAATTTAAAGCTAGAGGTGTCAGAAATGTTACCTTAGGGATAACTGGCTTGTGGCAGCCAAGCATTCATAGCGACGTTGCTTTTTTATCCTTCGATGTCAGCTCTTCCTATCATTGCAAAGCAGAATTCACCAAGTGTTGGATTGTTCACCCACCAATAGGGAATGTGAGCTAGGTTTAAATCATCATGAGACAGGTTAGTTTTACCCTACCGATGACAGTGTCATGATAGTAATTCAACCAAGTACGAGAGGAACCGTTGATTCACACAATTGGTCATCGCACTTAGTTGAAAAGCAAGTGGCGTGAAGCTGTCGTGTGCCGGATTATGATTGAATGCCTCTAAGTCAGAATCCAGGCTAAAGAAGCGATGCATGTCTCCATCACCGATTTTTTAACCCGCAGTAGGGGTCCTCCGACCCCCAGAGGCACGTGTCATTGGCCAAGCCCCCATAGTGGACGTGTTTTGTGGGCTGCCTTGAAGTGTAATTCCTGTCAGGCGATGGGTAGAATCCTTTGCAGAAGACTAAAATACACGATGGGGTATTGTAAGTGGTAGAGTGGCCTTGCTACCACGATCCACTGAGATTCAGCCCCGTGTTGCATCGATTCGTCCCCCCATCCTTTTCCCCTTTTCTTTTCACCCAAATATTTCTAATTTTACCCCCACACCCTCCTGAGGCTAGGATTGTCCACGCATGGCCCCAGGTATGCCCAAGTGTTAACTACCCCAACGGTTGCCTGAGTATGGTTATGCATGTTGCCCAAGTGAAGTGTGCCTATGTGTGCACATTGAGTGCCACTAAGTGTACACGTTGTCACGACCTGGCCAACATAGGCCTATGGACTTAGGCCATTGGGCTAAGTAAGGTCCAAGTTCTAGAGTTTTCTACAAAGGTGTAATAACTCTAGATAATTTTATTGTAGATATTTCTAGAAGATATTTATAGGAGATATTTTGGGAGAGATTTCTAGAGTTCTCCACTAAGGAGGTGGGAAGCTTTTAGTCTCCTCCGCAACCGTTGGATGGAGGACATTTGTAAATATCTTAGCCATCGATTATAACTTGGGGTGCCTACAAATAGGTGTTGCCTCATTTGGGAAAGACACTCACCAAGGACCAACCAAGAGTGTTCAACCGAGCAAGTGAGTTCTCAAGCCTTGTACTCAAGAGCTCTCTTGTGCAATACAAGTTCATTCTTCTCAAATTCACTCTTGTGTTCACTTCTTCTCCTCCCAAGTCCCTCAAGGAGGCTGGTTAGGCAGACTTAATGCGGAAGGTAGATGAGATGGCAACACAAGGTATAGGCATCGCTGTGGGCAAGGTTGCACTAGCGCGCATAAGGCTACTGGCGTCGTGGCAGGTTGCCGTGCACATGGATGCGGGCGTGGCTGCAATACCACACACATGGTTGCATGCCACCTCACGCACGACTGTGGGTAAGGCTCCACTATAGAGAGTATGGGTATAGGCTACTGCGCCCACATGGCTTGGGGCAAGGGTGCACCACCACGCGTAAGGTGGCAGGCAACAACGCACATTGCTACGGGAAAGGGTGCACAACCGCATGCAAGGTGGTAGGCATGGCCGAACATTTCTGTGGGCAATGGTGCAAGCTGCACACACCAGGCTACTGCCCCTGTCGCAGTTCCACGCACATGGCTGCGACCACGGCTACACATGCCCTACACAAGGTTACTCGCATGGCTGCACATGCTGCGCGAAAGGTTGCAGGCATGGCGCACATGACACGCCGATGGCTGCATAGCCACGCCCAAGGTTACATTCCATGCCGCACATACCGCACGCTTGGATGCCCTAACGCGCCCAAGGTTGTGGGCATGGTTGCACATACCACACCCCTGGCTGCCCCTACCACTCACAATTTTGTGTGTGTTGCTGCACATCGCCCTCCAAATCGCATGCATGGTTGCATGTGCCACGCCCATCGCTGCCTCACTTCGCGCTTGGTTTCGGGAGTTGCCAGACGTGCCGCACACGAGGTTGTAGGCATGGTTGCACCACCGTGCGTAAGGTTGGGTTATGTGGTCACACATGCATCGGGCATGGCCTCCCATGCGACGATTATGATGGCTGGCATGGCCGCACATGCCATGGGCATTTCAGCACATGGCACACATAAGGTTGCAGACATTGCTACACTTCTGTGCCCACATCTGCAGTCCCCCATGCACATGGCTCACACATGGGTGCTGCCGCGGTCCCTATGGCCCATGCAATAGAGGCTCCTTTGCGGCCTTCGGCTACACACGAGGCACCAACTGTTGCACATGTCAAGGCCATGCCCGCATAACATAGTTTGGGTCATTAAATCATGTTGTGCAAAACATCCCTTTGGGTTAGATAAGTCTTGCAATTGGCTATTTGGCACTCAAAGTACAATCATTTTCACTTAAATCCCGCATTTCCATATTTTTGGGTATTTTTCATAATGTTTCAATCATAAAATATTAAAAAACATCAAAATATGTTGGAATGGTCCAATATCTTTTTAGAACATTCTATCAACCTTTGGAAGACATCCGAAATTGAGTTTTCAGAAAAATACATTAAAATGAATTTTTCATAGTGTTTTGAATTTAATATGTTTTTTAATATTAAAAAATTAAATATTTATCAGAAAACTATGATTTTTATATGAAAATAATATTTGGATTTTTCCTCAATTTCATACCAATTTTCATTTGATTTGGATACTTGAAGCTCAAAAAAAAGTTCGGTATATTTTTTGGGGGGGTCATGTCTCCTTCTGGAAAGGGGCAAAGAGCATAATAGCTACCTTGAGGGAGGGGGTGCCACTCTCCCCGAGTGGTTTTTTAGGGGCCGCACAGTGGGGCAGCATACAATAAGCGGGCATGGTAGGAAAACCCAAAAGACCCATGGCATGGGAAAAAAAGTGAAATGGCACATCGGTTTCGATAAGTTAGCCCTTGGTGTGCGTCGAGGCCTGCCACTGCGTGCGGCTGGATACACATGCTTGCCTGCCTTGCGTGCCATGACCCTATAGCTGTTGTCACGTGTACCATTCGTGGCACAGCATGCCCAACGAAGGTGCACGTCCTCGCGAATGGTTAGCCCTTTTATTGCACAACGCCGCCCCCTTCTGCCGCACAGCGTTGCCTGCCACCATAGGCTATTGGGCGTACATGGCTGCCTACCATGTGCTGTCACACCCCCTCTTTTGCTGCCACATGTGCCCGTCGACACATAGCATGCACAACGAAGGCATGGCGTGTGAAAACATGTATATAGCACGTCCGTCCCGATGGTCATCCCCTCTGTCGCACACAGTTGCCTGCCATTGTGTGCTGCTGGGCACGCATGGCTGCCTGCCTTGCACTGTCGTGCCTCAACATCTTCCGCTACATGCGTCTGTCACCGTACAGCTTGCCCAAGAATGGCATGGCATGTGCAAAACACCTGCACGGTATGTCAGTTTCAAAGATTTGGCCCTTAGTGTGCGTTGTGCCTACCATGGGGTGCTGCTTGGCCCTCATGGTTGCCTACTATATTCCACTATGCCTCGACAGCTATTGCCTCCTACGCTCGTAGCTACAAATAAAGCCCAACAAAGGCTTGCATGTATATAAAAACAAGTACATGGCTCGTCTGTCCAGATGGTCAGCCCATCTGCCGCACACCACTTCCTACAGTCGTGTGCTGCTAGGTGCGCATGGCTCCCTACCTTCCGCTGCCATGCCCCCACAGTTGCTATCACATGTGTCCGTAGCTGCACAGAATTTTCAAGAGAGGCATGGCATTCGAAAACAAGTAAATGGCCAATGTGTCCAGATGTTCAGCCCCTCTACCGCACACCACTGCCTGCCACCCTGGGCTGTTGGCTACGCAACGGTTCCTGCCTTGTGCTGCCATGCCCCCACACCTGTTGCCAGATGTGCCTGTAGCCGTATGGCATGCTTAAGATAGGCCTAGCATGTGAAAATCACCATCAAGGCACGTTGGTTTCGTTGACTACCTTTGATGTGCGTTGTGGCCTACCATGGTGTGCTGCTGGGCGTGCATGGCTCCCTACATAGCTGCTACCACATACGTCACCAGTAGCCACACAGCATGCCCAAGAGTTGCATGGCATGTGAAGGACAGCAACATGGCATGATGGTCCGGATGATTAGCCCCTTGTTTTGCATCTTGGTCGGCCAATGTGTGCTAGTGGGTTTGCATGGCAGCCTACACACTACACCTACACCCTCACCGCAGCCTACTACCACTTTTGCTAGTTTTGTACAGCACGCCCAAGAGAGTTATGGCATGTGAAAAACGTGGAAATGACGCGTTGGCCTCGTTGATTAATCCCATCTAGGCACCGTGGCAGTTTGATGTGCTTTGCTTCCTGCCATGTGTAGTTGTGCTAGTGCCTCTTTTTGTGAGTGTGGCCATAGTCAGGCATTTCCACCCCTCTTTGCTCTTTGGCTTGTTGTCATATGTAGGTCATGGTGCAAGGGGTGGGCTGTTGTCTACATTGACATGCCCAATGAATGGGTTTCATGGAATCATTGGTCAGGTCTTTGTGCACAATAAATATTTGGTTGGTCCCTCCCCCCCCCC
>NC_056569.1:13750487-13756669 GCF_013358625.1 Macadamia integrifolia
CACATCCTGAAATACTCAATTCATTAGATCCATGAATGCTGCCGATGCATTGGTTAACCCGAAAGATAACACTAGGAACTCATAATGACCGTATCGAGTCCTAAATGCTGTTTTGGGTATATCACTACTCTTTATCTTGAGCTGATAATAGCCGGACCGAAGGTCTATCTTCGAAAATACTCTGGCTCCCTGCAACTGATCAAATAAATCATCAATGCGTGGCAATGGATACCGGTTCTTAATGGTTAACTTATTCAACTCCCGGTAATCTATGCACATACGCAAACTACCATCCTTCTTCTTAATAGACAACACCGGGGCACCCTAAGGTGAAACACTTGGGCGAATAAACCCCTTTTCTAATAATTCCTGCAACTGCATCTGCAACTCTTTCAATTCAGCTGGTGCCATCCTGTATGGAGCCTTAGATACCGGAGCTGCTCCAGGAGTCAAGTCTATGGCAAACTCCAACTCTCTATCAGGTGGTAAATGCATCAGATCATCTGGGAAAACATCGGGAAACTCTTTAACCACCTTTACTTCTTCTAGAGGTGTAACTCTTGCATCAACATCGAGTACCAAGGCTATGAAACCCTAACATCCACTTTCTAGCAACTTTACCGCTTGGAGAGCGGAGACAAGGACTTTCCTCTCCCTTTTCATTGTATCTGCTCGGTATGCCCACTCTTTCCCTTCTTCATCTGTTACCTTAATCAGCCTTTCTGCACAGATCACATTAGCTCGATGAGCCGACAACCAATCCATACCCAATATAACATCGAAATTCTGCATATTGAATTTAATAAGTTGTGCGTCAAAGTTCTTCCCACTAATCTCCACCGGGCACGGCCCATACACTTCCTTCAACTGTGCAATTTTACCAGTAGGCATACTAACAATCATTCCATGATCCAGGATCCTGGGTGACATCCCAAGTTTCCCTACAAATCTCTTAGATGCAAATGAATGAGTAGCTCCTGAATCAAATAAAACATAGGCTGGTATGCCCGATATGGGTAGGATACCTAGTATAACAATGTATATAATTTCAGCAGGTCATCAATATGAATCATAATGAACTTCTTAATTTAAAATGTACCTGCTACAACTTCTGTACTAGCCTCAGCTTCCTCGGCTGATAGGGCATACATCCTTCCCTGCGGTTGATTGCCTCGAGGTAAGGGAGGTCGGTACGCAGAGGGCTGACTGGAGGGCAAGGCTGGTCGGGCCCGACAGTCTTTCGCATAATGCCCATAGGAATGGCAGTTGAAGCAACGAATCTGAGACGTCGGAACTGGAGCGGGGCCCCTCTGCACTTGACCCGCTGCAGATGGAGGTCGAGGTGGCCTTGAAGCTGTAGGTGCCACACTAGTGTTCGGGCGAAAGGAAGTAGAACCCGAACCACCAACTGGCCTAGAAGGGTAGCTAGATGGCCTATAGGGCTGCCTATACATAGGCCCAGAACTGTATGATCCACGGTATGCTTTGGAGAAATTTCCAGCATCTGGGAATGGATTTGTTCTCTTCCACAGTCCAGGAGTGAGGGACTGTTCACCCTTTTGCTTATCTTCCATTGTTTTGGCCTTCTGTACAATCTGGCCATATTCGGTCAAATCCAAGACTTCAAGCACAGACCCAATAGATGCTTTTAGGCCTTTTAGGAACCTTGCTGCCTTCTCTTCAGCTGTTCGCATATGCCATGGGGCAAAATGGAACAAACTCTCGAACTGCTGTTAGTATTAAAGGACAGTCTTACCTACTTGAGTTAAGGCCATGAACTCAGTCTCCTTTCGATCTCTGAAACTACGCGGATAATGGTTATCCAAGAACAACTCCTTAAACTGCTCCCAAGTAGGTTCTGGATGAGCAGCCATCAATATAGGTTTGGAGGCTTGCCACCAAGAATTTGCCTCTTTCTTGAGTTGCAACCCAGCATAGATAAGTTTCTGGGCATCCGTGCACTCAAGCACCTCGAATATCTTCTCCAATTCTTGGATCCACTGATCCGGTTCCAGAGGGTCACTCCCCACCTTAGAGAATATGGGTGGCAAGTTCCTCTTGAAGGACTCCACTACCCTTGACGTGTTGCTCGTCGCCGGGAAGTTAGGAGCATAGACGGGATAGTAGGAGTATGGAGGAGGCATCCCATGCTGAGGAACACCGAATGGTGGGATTGGAGGTGTACCCACCACTTGTGGTCCCGTTCCCGACCCTACAGGTGGGTCCTGCGGAGGGAGTACCCGGGGCGGTTGACCCGGTTGAGAAAAGTCCAACTGTTGCTGGATGGCAGTCATAAATGCTTGCTGTTGCTGAAGCATTTGTTGCTGGAAAGCTTGTTGGGACTGCTGAATTATCGTGGCAACATCTCCCGGTGTAATGACTGGTGGAGGGTCTGGGAGTAAAGTCATAGGTGGGTCCCCATGTGCCCCACCCTGACCAAGGGTCTCTGGAGGTAGTGGAGGTGAGGTATGCCCCACAGAACGGGACCCCCTGGGATTTTGTGGTCGACCGACCCGACGAGGACCCCGCGAGGTACCTCGGGCATTACTACCGGATCTAGTACGTACCATCGTATCCCTGTACCTGGAACACATCACACACCATATTGGTTAAACACCATAGAATTGATTTAGGCACACAATCATATGCCATTACATGAGGTGTTGTAGTGTATGATAGCCTGTAAATAATCATAGCTCAATTCCGAGATACAGGCAAAGTCCACAGCATACATGCCAATGGTCCCACTTGACTATAGCATATTAATCATAGGAATAGCATCCATAGCAAAAATCAATGTAATCACGCTAGGAGGAGAGAAGGGAAACAAGAAAAGAAGGAAAATTTCCAAAATTTTCAAAATTTTCCCAACTGTCATAACCGGTGGGCTGAACCGGCGGGTAGGAGCCCGCCAGTTATACCCGCCGGTCTTCACTGCCCTAACCGGCTGGTGGCACCGGCGGGTAGGAGCCCACCGGTTCTACCCGCCAGTTATACCCGAGTTAAAACACGAACAGGGCCTGTAGGGCCCTGTTCTGTCTTGTCTCTTTCCCCATCACCTTTCTCTTTCTTCCTTTCTTCCTTTCTTCCTTGGCCGATCTTGGAGGTCTCCTCGGCGCTTCTACTTGCGAGTCTACTCACCCACTCGACGCTTTAGAGAAGAGTCAACTCACCCTCATTCAAGTAAGTTCTTCCTTTTTCCTTTTTCTCAGAATTTCTATTTGGGTAAAATGCATGTATAGGGTTTACTTTCTAGGCTTCCTTTCCATATTTTTCACCATAGAATAGTATTACCATGTGTTTGTGATGATTCTACTGTGGTCATTTGTAGTTTATAGGGATCTTGTCTCTTCATTTGGAGAAAACCCCAATTTGTGCCCTAGGTTTCCAAATTTGGGGATTTCTTAAATTCTTACTCTTTTATCCAATTGATGACTCCTTTGTGATGCATTCCATTTAATTTACACTAGATATGCTTTAGATTTCATGAATCCTCCATTATGCTTAGAATCCCCATGTATTTCCATGAAAATCCCTATTTTTTTGCATTGGTTTCCTTGATTTTCATCCCTACTTGTATTCATAGAACTCCATAGTCTATTTGGGTATGTTCCTGCACTTTCATGATCCCGTTACTACGGCATTTTGCTCTAGACCTAGGGTTTCAAGCTATTCTCCATTATGTTCAAATTTGCACAATGGACTTGAATTCCCTCCTTTTATTTATGCTTATTGCTTTTGCTGTCATCCTGCTGTTTTGGCATGTTTCTACGCGTCGTCAACTACCGTGCGTTATGTCATAAGTTTCCTGTCGTTCCTAGATTGTCGCCGTTCCGTTTTGCATAAACTGGGTTTTGGGTTCCCCTTTTTAATGCTGCTGTCTTTTTCTTGCTGTATTAATCCCTACTTCCTTTTCTTATTGCCAGGATGTCGTCACGCACCGGCAAAGGACCATCTTCCTCTGGCGTTCGACGCAAGACCACCGCTTCTAAGCGAAAGAGTGCGGAGACCAGCTCTTCAGCTCCTCGCACAGGGAGACCTGCACCTGCTCAGTCTGACCCTACAGACTATGATGAGGAGCACTTCCTCAGTGCCGAGGCCGCAGCCAACTGGCCCAACTTCCTGAAGGGGTCAGTGTTGATGGAGAAGACCGTGGTAGTCGAGGACTTCCACAAGGCCAGGCTTCAGGAGAGGTTCTCAGCATTGGGCTGGGACTCTATTCTTCATGTGGACCGACCATGCTACGAGCAGCTCGTCCGTCGGTTCTACTGTAACCTAGAGGTGTCGTATCCGTACGGGGAGTTCACCATCAGCAGCTTGGTGAAGGGAGTGGATATCCAGCTGACGGTAGGCACCTTGGCCAGCATATTGGGTATATCGGCGGCGGGACACCGATACTACAGTCCCCCCAGGGGTAGGCCTCAGGGACCGTTCATGAGCCTGGAGACACCGGACTTCATCTACGAGACCATCTGCGGCAGCAGCAGTCACCCGGAGTCCGAGACATCCTTCTATCCTGAGGTTCGTCTATTCGCCCGGTTGATCCAGTTCAACCTGCTTCCCAGAGGAGGTCATCGGAACCAGGTGGGTTTCATGGCGGCTTTCATTGCCTTTTGCATCTTCACAGCCGCAGAGGGAGGCGGCGAGCACTTGTGCCTCCCCTACATTATCCTCAGAACGATGGAGCACCATACTTCCCACCCAGAGGATGGAGGATTCCCATACGGCAGGATCCTCACTAGGATCTTCGAGTTCTTCGGGGTGGATCTGAGCGGTGAGGAGGGGAAGACTCCGGCTGATAGGTTCGACCGGAGAAACCTCCTGAGGATGGGTCTCCATACCCTCATGGATTCACCTCCTAGATCAGGAGCTCAGAGAGGTAGGGGTAGGAGGGCTGCCCCTATGGAGGATGTCCTCATGGAGGAGGAGTCCAGGGAGGAGGATGAGGACTACGTTCCTCAGGACGAGGAGGAGGATCTGATGGGTGGCAGCATCCCTGAGGAGGCGCCTCAGGAGTCGCGAGGTCCTACTCCTAGTTCTTCTAGAGCTACAGCCCCACCACCTGGGAGTGGTGCTTACGACTACGAGGGCATGACAGCCTCCATGCGGGCCTTGCAGGATGGCCAGGTTCAGATACTGAGGCGGCTGGACGAGATCGCCTCCAGGCAGACCACCTTGGAGGATTCCTTCCTTAGGCTGGGTCAGGACTTGGACACTAGGGCCAACGCTATCTCAGCAGACTATGGCCGGCTTCGGAGGGAGGTACGGCTGGTGAACGCAAGGTTCGATTATTACGATCACCGCTTCGACGTCAACTCTAGGCCTCCGGCGAACGTGGTGATCATCGACGACGATGACGACGACCAGTGAGGGCTTGGCTCACCCACACTAGCTGTTTACCCGTTTTCTCCTTTTTTTGTAGACATTGTATACTTATTTCTTCTCATTCCTTGTATATGTATTGTAACTGGTTCATTTATGGAATAAAATATCTTTGGATAGTGGATTTTTGTGGTGTTTTCCTATGTGGAGTGCTTGTGTGATTTTGTTGTGATGTATTGTGCCATCTGTGATCTTTGTTATATTTTCATCTGTTGTTTATCAGGTATTTGTGTAAAATTTTTGGAAATCCCATTTTACGCCGTTATGCTGCCAAAATTTCGTCGAAATAGTACTTTACAGGTTATAGTTCCAATCTAATTACCTTTTATCTACACTCACGCATGCCATGAATGCAACTTATAACTTAACCTCATTTTATACTTTCTTTCTTTGACTTTTAATGTAATATCCCGCTTCTTAAACCCGGTCTGATTTCGTGGTTGAACCGGTTTAACCATGCAGGAACCGAGCCAGAGGATGTTAGAGCGGGTTCCTTATGGACTATGATGGCACGGGTGACCTTAAACACCGGCTGGCTCGACAAGTCCGAGCCAGTGCCAGAAGAGACGGGAGTACCCAAACCGTGTACGTGCACCTACCATAAGGCTATGTACGGATAGAACAGGTATTATATCCGTATTTTAAGATATATATGTAGGCTACAATGTATGCCTGGGGTGGGGTTTGAGCCGAGGTCCGAGCCCGGTCAAAATCCCAAGTTTTGACTCTCGGATGGGTATGTCAGGTGGGTACACCCACCCACCTGAGTGACCCATCCAACACTATTCACTTAAGTAGGG
>NC_056569.1:13757195-13770445 GCF_013358625.1 Macadamia integrifolia
AGCCGCGAACTCCCTCCCGCGATACGCCCATAGGGCTGTTGGAGAAGGCCCACCGTGAGTACTCAGAAAAATAAAGACAATGCCATCCACCGGCTCTCAACAGAAATGTAAATGACTGAAATAAAAGTGCTGACTCCAGCAATTTAAAAGCAGTACGATTGGCCCTCTTGAATATACCACCGGGGTTGCCGACTGTCCTACATGACTCGCCGGGCGTAATGCCTAACCGCCACAGTGTCCGACAACCGCGACCCCTGCTTCCCCCCAAATGGCAACCCAACACCTTAACCCCTGTTGGGAAGGGTCGTAGCACGGGATGGTGAGAATCCTAATACCGCATGCTCCTATATGACAGTACGACTGCATAGTGCCTCCGTGTCCCATACCACGGACCACCAATGCACTCGTTTCTAAGCCGACCACGGCATCTAGTCTATCAATGCATTATGCACCATGATGTCCACATTCAACATATAACAATCTCAATCAACTTGCATTTGAAAGTAAACATGGCACATATGCACATCAATGTGTGGAATGACTAATCTATATAGCATATTCATGATGACATGTCTAGATTAGATATAGTTATATGAATGCCAAACAAATGCCTTGAAACAAGGCCAAACGTCCTCTCCCCCACTTACCTGTAGCGTACAAGGATTCCCGTTCGGTACGGGTGAGATCCGGAGCGAATCGGGTAAGATTTGGTGAACCTAACATAACGGAGCGGGGTTAGTACTTCACCATTTTAGAATCGAAATTAACGAAATCCGATGTCAAAATCGTGTTTAGAACATCAAAAGAAGGTCACACGTCCAATTTGGGTTCGATCGGACCTAAGGATCACCTTCGGGGCCAAACAGGTGGGTAAGACAGGTGGGTTGTCTACCCACCGGTTATACCCACCGGTTATGACCGGCGGGTAGGTACCCTCCGGTTATACCCGCCGGTTTGTACCCGCCGATTTGGCCAGGGACCCTTTTGCCAAGACTGGCGGGTAGGTACCCGCCGGTTGTACCCGCCGATTTGTACCCGCCGGTTAGGCCCGAAGGCCTCCTGCCTTCTCAGGTGGGTACTCTCAGGCGGGTAGGTACCCGCCAGTTGTTCCCATCGATTTTGGCGGGAACGACTCTGTTTCTTCCCCAATTTCTCCATTCTTTGGGGAATCAAATGGGGCTTTCCCCCACCCATTCTTCACACCTTTAAAGTCCTATAGGATGGTTCTAACCTAGGTCTAGATTAGATTCAAGTGAGGGAAACCATCTTACCTTCTTTGCCCAAAAATGACTTCAAACCCTTCAAAAACACTTCCAACTCACAATGCTTCTTCTACCTTGTCAATATCTCTTCAAATCCTTCAAGATCAACACATAAATCATCTATTAAACCTTAGATTCGTCATTTCAAAGGGTATTTACAAGATCTCAAGAAACCATACTCGAATCAAGGGTTTAAAGCTTGGGTATGGTGAATGTTTATAAAACCCAGCTTTTCTTACCTCCAACTGTAGATCTAGAGTTGAAGTTTACTCTCCCGGCACCGGAATGGCAAGATCGAGCTTCGGCGCCACTGAAATCCTTTCTTTCTTCCTTTTCCTTTCTTCTTCCCTTTCTTTTCTCTCTCCTCTTTACTTTTCTCACCAAACGTACGAGGGTAATAAATGGAAAGAAAAGAAATCATAAAGCTTTATATACTATTCCTACTTAAGTGAATAGTGTTGGATGGGTCACTCAGGTGGGTGGGTGTACCCACCTGTTTTACCCACCTGAGAGCTAAGACTTGGGATTTTAACCGGGTTCGGACCTCGGCGCGAACCCCACCCCAGGCATACGATGTAGCATACGTATATACCTTAAAATACGGATATAATACCTGTTCTATCCGTACATAGCCTTATGGTAGGTGCACGTACACGGTTTGGGCACTCCCGTCTCTTCTGGCACTGGCTCGGACTTGTCGGGCCAGCCGGTGTTTAAGGTCACCCGTGCCATCATAGCCCATAAGGAACCCGCTCTAACATCCTCTGGCTCGGTTCCTGCATGGTTAAACCGATTCAACCGCGAAATCAGACCGGGTTTAAGAAGCGGGGCATTACACATGACCCATCGGATTTAGTATTACGATGAAGAAGAAAACGATAAAGGACTCCGAGCTAATTTAGACCTCTTGACTGAAGTCAGAGACGCCTCGCAAGAAAGGATTGCTGCCTACCAGCAAAAGGTTACGAGGCATTATAATTCTAAAGTCCGAAGAAACAACTTCAGAATGGGTGACCTCGTCCTCATAAGGGCGGAGATATCAGATCCGAAGCATCAAGGAAAGTTAGTTCTAAATTGGGAAGGACCTTGCAGAGTCACCAGGATAATAAGATCAGGGTCCTATCACCTGGAGACTACGGGGGGAGAAAGGGTACCCTGATCATGGAACTCGAAGAACCTGAGAAAATTTTATCAATAGTCGTAGCATGCACATTTGCTTAGTTTTTGTTTTTGCTTCTTAAAATAGTCTCAGTTTGTAGTTTTATACCCCCGGGCACTTCCGAGGATTTTTATTACGAAAAAAATATAAGCTGGTTTACGACAATTGATTTTGGACAAGTCTCTAAGAAATATTCCTCAGTTGGGGGGCTCAGGCTAAGGCCGGGGGACCCAACTAAAGGTCCATGCCTCGATTGTGGGCTCAGGCCAAAGCCGAGGGAATACGATCGAAAGCCATTACCTCGAAGGTCATTACCTCGGTTGGGAGTTCGGCCTAAGGCCGAAAAGGCGAACGGCACCCCCTAATCTCCTTACATAAGGAAAGCTCCCTCAGCTGGAGCTGAAGGGAAACACTAACACTTGGTGAAATCCTACTTGTACAAGGCCTCCCTCTAAGGCTCCTACCCTCGAACCGTCTTACTAAGACAGGCCGAGGCACATATTACACTTGGGAAAAAGTACTGGTATAAGGGCTCTCGGCCTTCGTGCACCAACCGACGGGCTAAAGATCCCTTAGTGGACTTCAAAAAGAAAAAAAAGAAAGACACAAGGTGAGGAGTAAAGGGAACCGAAGAAACTGAAACATTCATTCCATGAAAAAGCCCGGAGGCTGAGATTACAAAAAAAGAGCCCGAAGGCTGAAAAAAACAAAAAAAGGCGACTTCATGGGGCGGCTTCAGGGGGCATCCATCAGGTTCACAGCCTCATCCTTGGCATGGTGGGGGGTCTCCCGATCGGAGCCATCATGACCAGGATTCGGAGGCACCTCGCATTGCAGCTGAACCTCACCTTCCTTGTTATGGCCTTCATCGTCAACATCGGCCACCTCGATGGCTGTCGGGGCTGCCTTAACACCCTCCTCTTCGAAAATGAGCACGCTGTCCTCAAAGGAGACCTCAGGGTAATGCTCGAGGACCCAGTCTCGGACCTCGGTAGCACCCATTGTGAACTTAGGGGCTATGGCACGCCTAACCTCCTCTAGAAAAGTCCTTAGAGGCCCTATACTTCTCGTCCCCTCAGACCTCGGCCTCCTGAATCCTCGCCACCATCTGCGCCTTCAGCTCCGCAAGCTTCCGATCGTATTCCTGGAAAGTACGAAGAAGGTCCGCTTCCAGGTGCTCCACCTTCTCAAGGAGGACCGAACGCTCATTCTCGAGGGTAGAATTCTCACGTTCGGAAGCCTCGAGGTCTCGAGCAAAGGCTTCGACCCGGATCACCAGCTGACCCACTTGGGTTTGGGCTTGTGTAAGACACCGATGGTCAGAATTTCATAATGATAATAAATTAAGGTTTTGACGACCAAAGCTTACCCCTGCCATGAAGATGCAGGCGCTAGTTATCATGGCGGTCGTCCCTTGGCGTTGTGCTTCAGTGGCATCTCGAGGGAGACTACCCTTCTGTACCAGCTCATGAGCTACACACCCGACGGATAGAGTGTCGTCCTCCTTGATCGACCACCGAGGGACGAAGCCAACCTTGGCTCGGATATTCATGACCCTCAGGCTTTTGAAGTCAGCCACCGGAGAAGCATCTCGGGCAAACAAGTTATGGCCCAAAACAACGAGGGCCTGGACCGCTTCGATGTTGGGTCCTTCGATCCTGACCCTTTTCTTTGAAGAGGGAGCTTCGGAGGAGGGGGCCCCTTTCTTCTTCTCCTTCCTCTTATGCTTCTGTTGCTGTTGCGCATCCCACGCCCTGACCTCCCTTATTTGGGCCTGCCTCTCTGCAGCTGCAACCCTAGCCTTGGCCCTGGAGATTTGCACTGCATGAAGACATGAAGGAAGTTAATACGAGGTACGAAGACCCAAGGCAAATTAACTTGGGCTGGCCTAAGACTCACTCGGGCTAAGGCCGAATCTGAATAAAACGACGTCAGACTTAAGGCTGTCGGACTCAACTAGAGGGCAAGTGTCTTGATGTCTCGCCATCACCATCGACTCTCGTCTGTCCCAAAAAGGGTAGGGGCGGAGTTCACCATCCTCAAATCGGGGATATCCCAGACAGTGCTGAAGGGCACCCCCTCGGACGACCTCACGAAGAAGAATTTCTCCTTCCACCTGTGGATTGATGTTGGGTAATCGTTCAGCAATCGAAGGTCTTTCCGAGGGTTGAAGTAGTACCAGCCCAAAAGCCCCTTACTGGCCTGGAGGAGGAAGCAATTGACAAAGATGGGGAGGGAGGCCTTTGGTGCCTAGAGAAGAGGACGACGAAGCTGAGCATCTGTCGCCATTCGTTCGGCGTCAGCTGGGTCGGATAAATCCTTTAATGCCGAAACACTCGGGCAAAGAAAGGGTCGAAGGGAAGCCGAAGGCTGGCCTTGAAGGCCTCCTTGTATAAGCACATCTCTTCGGAGTTCCAATAGCTGGCTCAGTCGGTCAGTTTTGGTAGTCGGAGCTCGAAAGCATCCGAAATACTGAAGGAGGCCCTTAGTTCCCCCAACTCTAGCTCGTCCATGGTGGAAACGATGTGGAGAGCTTCCACCTCAAGGGGGTCCTAGGTCTGGGCTCGGGATTCAAGCACCCTCTCTCTGAACCCCTCACTGTTTGAGCCACCCTCGAACCCAGACGGTGAGGCCATGGAAGATGAGTCACGAGATGAGGGCGAATCGGGGGAAGAGCCCGAGGACATCCCTGGGATCCCCCCGGGGCTTCGACCCCTCCGGTTAGACATTACCCTCTCGGAGGACGAGGGGTTGTACCTAGATGAACTGGACATTGTACTTACTTTTGATCCAGACAAGATGCTAAAGAAAAAGGAAATTGAGACCAAGGGGAAGCTCTCCAAGAGAAACACCTAAACCGAAGGAAGGCTCTCCGAGAAAAAAAAAAACAAAAATGAGCCACTAATGGACCCCCACACTTTATAAATGGAAGAAAACGATACGACTGCCCAAGCATTAATGGCGCCGTCACGTCATTAATCACCGACCTCAAGGTTTGAGCCAGAGCAGACCTGACCGAAGGTCCTTACCTCGAGGCTTGGGCCCAAGCCTAGCGGACTTGACCGAAGGTCCTTACCTCGGTTGGGAGCTCAGGAAAAGGCTGAGCGGACCTGACCGAAGGTCCTTACCTTGGTTGGGAGCTCAGGCGAAGGCCGAGCGGACCTGACCGAAGGTCTTTACCTTGGTTGGGTGCTCAGGTAAAGGCCGAGTGGACTTGACCGAAGGTCCTTACCTCGGTTGGGGGCTCAGGAAAATGCCGAGTTGACCTTACCGAAGGTCCTTACCTCAGTTGGGGACTCAGGCCCAAGCCGAGCGGACCTGACTGAAGGTCCTTACCTCGGTTGGGTGCTCAGGCCCAGGCCGAGCGGACCTGACCAAAAGTCCTCACCTCTGTTGTATGCTTAGGCAAAGGCCGAGCAAACCTAACTGAATGTCCTTATTTCGGTTGGGGACTTAGGTCCAAGCCGAGCAGACCTGACCGAAGGTCCTTACCTAGATTGGGAGCTCAGGCCTAGGCCGAGCGGGCCTGACCGAAGGTATTGGTCGTGGGTGGCACAAAAGTCGAGGCCGAAGGGACACATGAATGGGAAAGAAAATGACGAAAGACATGATTACTCCCACAGGAAGAGCCTCCTAGTGGAAGTAAGGGGGTTGCTGATACAGCCAAATTAATTACCCAATAAGGTAAGGACACGTGGTATCCAAGGGAAGGACACGTGCTGCCCACCTGGTAGAGGCTGCAAGGATTCTAACCACGTAAACCCCGTGAAGAGAAGATACCCAAAGGAGGAATATTCCCTACGAAAGGGATAGGACGTATCCAAGTAGGACTCAAAAAGGGAAAGAGGCGGACCCGAGGGGGACTCCCAAAAAGATACCCTAAACCCTAAGCACTATAAGAGAGAGCCCGAAAGGAGGGGAGAGGTAAGTGAATAGACCCACACCATTACTCCTGTGAAAAACTGTTCTGCCGATCTCTAACTTGGGTGTCGGAGGACTAATCCCGGAAATACTTTCAGGCCTCTGCCTTCTGTGCTTGTGCAGGATCAACTCATACAGATTTTCGGTAACAACAATCCCATTCAGAACGAAAGAAAATAAGTTACCCAAGTAAGAGACATTTGTCGGATTAGAAGTGGTATAAATATCCTCCAATTGATTTGCGAACACTCTAGCAATATATTAGGTTTGGAGATCCAACAGATCTTGAAGGTATTTAAACCAGCAATCCTTAAGGACAAGGTCGTTTCTGAACACATCTCGGTTTCATTTTTGAAGGAACTAACACAATCAAACATTTTATGCACAATATTCTCAACCATAATATGAGCCTACGTATCAAAGACAAAATCAACACACTCTGGGTGAAAAACACAAGCTATTAAAGATTTTCTTGCAAGGTTGAGCTCTGTACAAGGTATTTAACATGATTGAGTTATGATCCGATCCAATACAAGGTAAACCAAAAATGGCCAAAGAAGGGTAACAATCTAACATTATAAAGAGCCATAACCACCATCAAGATATTCATTAATTAGATTTGAAAAATCTGCTTGTTAATCCGACCCCATGAAAAAATGACTATAAGAAGAAAGTGTTGGGTTGGATTTCGCCCTATATGGAGGAGGGCTCAAAGCTCACCTTCTAGGTGAAGCCCATTTTAAACTAAAAGCCTATAGGAAGGTCATTTTAGTCACAAAGTAGTCAAATGAGGGTTCCTTTATTTGGTCCCATTATAATAATGAGAGTGAAGTTAAAAGAAAGAGGATGGAGAGAGCTGCTAACGGAAAAAAGAAAAAAGAAGGTGAAATTTTTTTGAAATTTTTTCTTTTTTATGGGTTTTGAGACATTCCACAGTCATCTTCAAGAACTTAATTAGATGGTCTTTCGCAGTCCGATATTCTAAACCCTTTTCCATGTGACTTTAGATTTCGGCAACACCCATCCACCGTTGGTGGCAATCAAGAGCTTATGCCGATATGTACTGACCACAAATTGACCTAATGCGTTGATAATACAAAAAGAGTTAAAAAAAAAAACTTAAAGACTCATAGTAACCAGATTAATTTTATTCATAGTGCATCTAAGTATTGAACAAGACATATAATCCGGATTATGAACTTAAGAACCTTCATAATAAATTAGAACAACTTAGACAATGGGAAAGAAAACCCTTTTGACAATATTTTCTTTTTTCTAATATGTAAAATAGCAGAAATCAACGACAAACCTCTTATAGTAAAATCTAAAAGTGTTTTGAATAAAAACTCTGTAAAAAAAAACAAAAAAATCAAAAGATCAAAAAATCATAGATATGGGAAAAGCTTTACTTCTTTCCAATTCTAGTCGAATCCAAACCAACTGTGACTGGTTTGGTATTCATATGGCTGATCCGGGTTTTAAAAACGCTGTCTTTACTCAAATAATTTCAGCAATGTCAACAGCTAAAACTCAGAAATTAAAATGTAGTGTAGACTAGACTAGGGATGTCAATCGGTCAGGCCAGGCCAATCTCGGTCAGGCTTAACCCGGCCTGATGGTGTAAAATCTTTGCACCGTGAATGTCTGTTTACTTAAACGGACCTAGGTTTGGGGGGAATGATACGGTTTGTAATCGGGCCGGGCGGTGTCAGGCTTTGATCGTACTACCTTAAACGGGCTATGGACCTATTTAATTCTAAACGGACTCTAAACGTGTCTATCCTAAAATCCTTTTTTAAATGAATTAAACTATTGGCTTTAAAACTACTAGAATATAACATTCAAAATTCTGGAACTTAGGGAATCTTGTCTTTAACAATTGAATGTCCGATTTAGCAAGATCCAAGGGAATTATATATATATATATATATATATAATGTAATCTAAGTTGCAAGAATTACACTCTTTTTAACAATTGAATGTCCATTTAGAATGTGGATATTTTAGTCCTACATATTCTTTACTCATATTTTGTAGTATTAGTGGTAAAATAGGTATTTAGGCATTTTTTAAGGGGGTCAGGCTAGTCGGGCTAAATGAGTTGGTTCTAGCGGGCTTCTTAAGTGAGTCGGGTCGGTCGTGCAGTCGACGGGCTAGTGGCCTGCACTGTGAATGCCCATTTATTAAACGGGTCGGTTCATGTCGGGCCTTAAGCGAGTCGGACTCGGTTGGGCTTATCGGTGCGGGCTCAGGATTGACACCCCTAGTGTAGACCCTTGCTATATTCTTCCTATCTTTTAGATGTAGGGTTTCAGAAATTGATGAATCGGATCAAAAATTGGTTGATTCGCCTCGTAATTGATCTGGATCAATCTTAACTTTCTGTTCTATGGGAACAAAAAAACATAATAAAGCGATTGGTGTCAATTGTTTTTCAGTTTTTTTGCAACGAAAGGGGAAAAAAACGCTCAAAACACAAAATGATGGAATAACAAAACTTTATGTTATTTTTTTTAGTTTCGTTTCAAATACAAAAAAAAAATGAACAACTAAGATAATCATTCTTGAAATAGGTTCATCAAACACAATATTTTTTGTTTTAAAATGATATTTTGATGCAGAAACTGAAAATTCTATTTTTGTCATGGAACTTGGCTTTTGGAACTGAATGACTATCAAACATAGCTTAAGATTCCACTGAATTCATGGATTTTCAGATCAAATGACCGATTTTAAAGTTCTTGAGACCGATTCCAAGCCAATCTGAATCAAAATATGCAGAGACCGATTCCATCACTCATTCCCGTTTTTTTAAAACCCTGTCAGATGAGAAAGAGATTCAATCTAATAATAGAGAGAGAGAGAGAGAGAGAGAGAGAGAGAGAGAGAGAGAGAGAGAGAGAGAGAGAGGATGGTATTCTTGTGCTGGAATCGCCCGTCTCTAAAGGATCAGAAGGACTGCATTAACAAGTAATGAGAACTTAATATCTCCGTTTCCATCATCAAATCAATTTGGGATTTTTACTTTCGCTAAAACCCATCATTGCCAAATTTTGTTCACAAAAAATCTCAGGTCAGGTAGCTTCAACTACGACACCAAATACAGAGGCGCAACCGCTAAACCCCTTTCTTCTCTCCTACAAGACGGAGAGCTCGCAAAAGATGGCTTCTTCGTCAACCACTCTCGCGTTCTAGTTGGGTCTGGTCTCCCTACCTACGAGAAAGCTAAGACCGCTCTTCAGAGCTGGAGGTTCATCACATACATATAGATATGCTTTCTTTTTCGACACAGGCAAAGACACACATAGAGAGATTACTAATTCTTCGTTTTCCATGTGGGTATTTGCAGGCATTTCGCATTGAATTGGGCATTCGTTAATCCCAAGACTCCAATTCGAACTGAAACCAAGTTCTGCGTCTGTACCAAGCAATTTCTACCGTGGGTGTTGATGCCTCTCCAGGTGTCTTACGTTACCGAAGGTAGTGATCGGGAGAAGCTCAAGGCCTCTTTTGGATTCGGCAGTGGAACCCTTCAAGGTCACCTGCTGGTTAGTCTTTCTCTTCTCTCTACTCAGATTTCAGGCTTTGAGTCAGTTCAATTTCACACTAGGTAGAACAATCTTTTGGGCCTTTTTGGCGAATCTCTGCTGTATCATCAGGCACATGACCATGTCATCATCTAGTCTTGGTTAATTTTGAGCAAACTAACATCGCTATAGCATTTTAATTCTTTTGGAAATTATTCGAAAAATCAAATCTATTTGAAGAATAAGGACTACTAGTGAAACAAGGGGACAAGCTCCATACATGACTTCAATGGCTGGTGAAATCAAAGGAAAATTTACTAGGGGAGGATCTGGTTGAGGGCCTAAACGACCCACAAGAGCTCAAGTGCCTCTCGCTGACAATGTGTTAGTTTTCCTGGCCTTCAAGGAAACTTAAGTTCCAAATGGAGAGCTGGAGGCTTGGTGTTGAATTGTTTGACTTGGGCTGTGTCATTGCCGTCTTTACCAAGCTTACTCAATGGACTTGTAATCGGGCAATCCCGTGGGGGAGATTGCATCATAACCATACGAAACTCACAATATGGGTCAAAATTGCCACCACTTTCGGTCGAAATATTGCTTTTATATGGCACTGTTTTGTTCTGAAACTGACTGGAAACCGAAATTTCGGCTGAAATGCCAAATTTTTTGTTGAAACCTTGCATTCCTACTGAGTTAACCGAGTTTCATTTCAACCTTTGTCAAAACCTAAAGATTTTGCAAAGTCTTGATGGTTTTGACCGAGATTTCAAGCCATGGTCGAGTGAACCTCTTTTTAGGTCTTACCTACCACCTACTCGACTTTATTGAACCCATCAGCGATCTTTTTGCTATAGTTGATGGATAGCTTATCAGCAATGTCAAAGCTGATTAAGAGACCTGGAATATGGAAATTAAGGACATTGGCATGGATTCTTAGAGAACTTTGTTGAGACCATAGGCTTGGCCATTTAAGGAGTTGAACATACCATCATTTTGTTAAATCTCTTCCGTTCTTTGTTTTATTCCTTTTTCATTGTTTTTCTTCCTTTTAAAGGTGATCAGAGAATGGATTTCTATGGTGTCTTTAACTTTTGTTGCTTATGTTGTTTTGTTTATAGTTTTAGGATGTGTCTGTGTCATCATCATCTTTAGCACTTGTGGTCTGCTTCTGTTAGAATGTTTCAACTTTGATCTATTGAACTCTCTAATGTGTCATGAAATTTTGAAAGCAGGCTGGTGAAGAACGATTTTCAGTTGAGATGGATGCGAACGACCAAGTTTGGTATGAGATCCTTTCCCTCTCAAAGCCTGCCCATTTCCTGTCTTCTATTGGCTACCCATATGTACAATTCCAGCAAAAGTATTTTGCTCACCAGTCGGCCAATGCTTTTATAAAACATGTCACTGCTGAAACACCCCCATTGTAATTGTGTTATGGTTGACTTATTCTGTTAGACAAAAGTGTAGAATGGAAATTTCAGTTTGGAGAAACGCGGTTCACTAAGTGAGATCCAATTCCTGCAAATGAATCAACTAAGGTATAATGCAATTTTATATATATATATATATCTTCAAAAAATAAGAATTGGATATGTGCTCAAATGATTCATGAATATAACAGGAATTTACTCTGGTACTGGCTAGTCCACCCATCTGCCATCACTGTCCTTTGCCACATCCATTTGATAGTACAAAAAAAATACGTACCACCATGATTCTCCACCTGAAATTACTACGACCAGTGCAATAGGTACTTTTGGCAAAGCTAATGATCACAAGGTGTTAATAAGGGCTTCTTTTGGTGGTTGAGACCAGAGATCCAACATAGAAGAGGGCAGGTGACTGAACAGTTGGAGAAGAATAAGGATATTTATGAGCATGCAACTAAATGTAGTAAACTGCTCTTCGAGGCTTTCAGAGGGCAGGCGATTGAATGGTTGGATAAGAATTAGGATATTTATGAATGTACTAAAGTGTTCTTCAAGGCTTTCCAGATTGAAGATGGAAATTTCCTTGAGCATGCGTGTGTCATATTGCAGGTTTCTATCTTTTTGTTCTACAGCGTACTTTTTTCCCCCTTCATTTTGTTTTTCTTCTTCCTTTTAATGGAAATCAGAGAATGGATTTGCATGGGTTTGATCTTTCTTTTTGTTGTTCATTTTGTTTGCTTATGGATTTAGCACACGGAGCTTACTTTCTGTGAAACAGTAATACCTTGTCCATGCTAATCTCAGATGCCTTGAAATTGTTGAGAACAACAGCCTGGGGAAGAACCATTTTCGATAGAAGATGGAAATAGGCAGCTCTTGTCCAAAGTCATTTCTTTTTCACTGATCTTGTCAATATGTTTTGGAACATTCAGTATTAAACGACCCACGGTAATTAAATGAAGGAAATCTCTTGTATTGATGTTTTATTTGAGGAGAAAATGCACATATTTAACTGTTTCAAAAAATACTGCAACATCCACAAAGTTGTGTCGATGTTGGCTTCCATGATCAAGGTTCGGAATTTCGTTTCATTTCGTTTCGGTGTTTCGGTGGGTTTAGAAACTGAAATTTCATTTCGTTTCAGCAAAAGTTCAGCCGAAATGGTGTATTTTAGTATTATTATTTCAGTTGATTTTTTCGGTGGTCAAACGATCATATTTTGACCTGAAACTTGGTGTGTAACTTATATTAAGGTTAATAAACATGCTTAGAACATAAAATGCAAAAATATTAGAACATGACATTGTTTTAGAGTTGTACCTTTGTTTGGTAACAACCGTCGAATTGTTCTAAAAATTGTACCTGGTTTTGAAGAAAGAATTTTACCTTTCATGAGCATTAAATGTGTACATCTTGTAGGAGTCCAATGGAAGTCAAAATGTGTGATGATGTGGTTAATTAGAGGCTTGTTGGAGTGTTTTTCCTTCAAAATATGCGAATGGAACCAAAACCACCGAGACAGTCAAAATTTTGACCGAGAAATTTCGACTGAGATATGGCATTTATAACACATGGAATATACCGAGACTAGCGAAATACCAAAATTTCGACGAGATTTCGAACCATGCCCATGATAGAATTTCCTGTTGAGAGATTCATTCTGGGTTTATTGCTTATACATATATCATGATTGCTTAAATATTGATTTAAAGGTTACTAGATGTCATACATAACCATAATTCTGCTAGTGCATATCTCATTATGTGTTCATAAGTGATATTTTCCTTTGGAGTATCTAATTTAAGGACCCTTTTCTCTGCCTTTTGCTAATTTGGCCAATACCTTGTTCTTCTAACTTCATAGTCTGCTAAGAAAAGAAGAACCAGTCACATATCAAAAACAAAAGAAGTAGCTAGGTAGGTTGGGAGAAGAAAAGGGTGGGGGGGGGGGG